>NC_057806.1:154333898-154351367 GCF_018294505.1 Triticum aestivum
CCCCCGCCGAGCTTTTTCTCTAGGGATCCCCACCCCGCTGGCCAATTAATGCCCCCAACCGCCGGTGACTGCCAACCAGAGGTCTCACGACGTCGAATACCCACCAACCACTAATTTATTACCATTTCTGTCCTTCATATACACGCTGATGGGTGGGCCCTATGGTAATGTGCGCTGCTGAATGTGGACCGTTTGACTGGTCAATTGATTGTGTTATCAACAAATTACGGAGCTGTATGGTGAGCGAGTGACCGTATGATCACCCTAAAATGTACTCCTATTTTATTAACACAGTACACACTCAAACTACCATTTCTTTCTTTCATATACGGGCTGACAGGTGGGCCCCACGGTTACGCGCCCCGATGGTGCAACACTAGTTGCGCCGCGTGGAACGTTTGACTAGTCAATTAATTGTGTCATCAACAAAGTACAGAGTTGTGCGGGTGAGCCAGTGACCGTATAATCATGATATGTATTTGTTTAACACGGTACAGACGCAAGGGCTCATATATACGCGCAAGCACTCACCGCTATAAGCGCACACATGCGAACCCTACCCCTATGAGCACCTTCGAGAGAGTGGGCCAGCATATATGATCTTGAGATTTTACGAAGTCACCATAGGTGCCTAGTAGTCGAGTGGAACGTCTCCTCCCACTGAACATACATCGCCGGAAAATACTGAAATTAACACAAGATAAATGCGAGCACTGGGACTTTAACCTTGGTGGGCTCGAGAAACCACTGTCCTCTAACCATCCAACCACATGTTGGTTAGCACGACAAAATGTATGTGGCGACCATGATGAGCTTATTCTGAAGTCCAGTGACCATATCGTGCTTTCGCTTCAAATACAATGACCGTAAGTGTCGTCAACAAAATACGGAGCACGTATCAAATGCAAAGTCTGTCAGTGTCATCAACAAAATATGGAGACGTGTCGTGAGCTAGATACCATTGTACTATTGTATATGCTTATTTTCTTAGTGGCTGATTGCGTGTGTGGTGTGGTGGGCACATCATTTCTAGTTGTGGTGGGTCAACATGAAGACTCATGGGTCGGTTCCATCCTGTGCCACATATAGGTTGGACCGAGACGTGTTATACGAAGACCCATGTGGAGGACTCGGCGTACAACACGAAGCTACCAGAGTCGCGGAGGACTCTATCCCCACTGGTGATATATATGATTTGTAACCCTAGGCCCTTAGTATGTTATACAAGCTTGGGGGCTAGTTCGATAGTATACACATACGCACAATGCCTGGTATTCACTAATATACAGTACCAGGAGTAGGCTCTTTCTTCAACTGCAAGGGTCCAATCCGAACTAGGGTAAAACTTTGCCTCATATTACCATCCAGCCTAACAGCCAGGGATATCCTACCGAATGATATGATGAAATCATATCTGCGAACTACTAAGAGAGAGGTGTGTCGGGGGGCAATGTGTGCGAGAGAGGCCTAAAATAATGTGCGTGCAGGAGACACATAGGCACATATATGTGCGTATAGAGGGCTAGTAGAGACCGTGCATGTGTATATATGCATGTGAGAGAAATAGTGTTTTCCAACTGAGATTAGTGAAAAGAGTGGTACATAGTAGTCAGAAAGAGAGAGAGAGAGAGAGAAACAGAGAGAGCATGTGCGTGAGACACCCCGACACCCTGAGAGAGATTGTGAGCATGTGCGAAAGAGAAATGCCGATGCATATAAAGTATGCACTTATGCGTTAGATAGAGAGATATATAACGCGTTTGTGAGAACGGGGCGAGGCATAGTGCATCTGCGTGTAAAAGGCGGTTCTACGCATTAAATTAAAATATAAATGGCATTATTATTTTTGGATGAGATCATGAATTTTGCAAATCGCGTATGGACGAAAATCGGTCTATCAAACACCCATGCTCTATTGAATTCTAGCATGTGCATGTGTTTATTTCATATTATCGATCCATAGAGTGAGAGCGGTTTGAAATACATGCAATGGATTCTTTTGCAATTCATATATAAACATTAATTAGTGCACTCCATGTTGTTAGTGTGAAGCACTTTATATATTTGTCACATGCATGGATACATTCCAAATTGCTAGCTACGAAATAGAATACATGTTGAATTCAACATAAAGGGGGTTTCGAAGATTTGAATTCATAGGAAGTGCATTCATCTATTTGAACCCGAGATAATGGCATTTGTAAATCAGATGTAAAAGGGGGCATCAATCTTTGTTGTGAGTTTGAACATGCTATATATATTCATACGCATATCTGACTTTTTTTGCAATCAAGGAGACTATATCTGGAACCATGCATGAACTGAGGTAAGTTGCATATTTTTTAATATATACTCGTGTACAATGTATATTCAAATGTACCCCCTCCATTCCAAAATAATCGTAGCTTTAGGATTTTCAAGAGTAAAGATTTGTGAAGTTTGACAAATCTTGAAAGTTCAATTCAAGAGAACCGAAAACGTTAATGCTTCTGCTCCCAAATATTGAACGAAGTGCCAAATAGGCCTCTGGTCACCCGAAACTGCGCGAGACTAATGTTTTGGTGGTAGGAAATTACTATCCTGACTCTGGCCCGTGTAGCCTATCAGCCCGATGTCCAAAGGTCTAAAGCGGGGTAGGTTTGTAACTTCACCAAGATGCCAGTCTCAACCACCTCCGAGAAGCATTCATACGTCGTGGGCGCCTACCCATGCGCTTGGCCGAAATCTATCCCGCCCACATTTGGGACACCTGACATGACTGTCCTACCCCCAACCCGCAATATGTCTGAAATTTTAGATGGGGGAAAAGTTTGTAACTTTCCCCAAATTTCAAACAAGCGCGTCTCAAACTGAAACATTGTTCCCCCTTAGTTCCTCGCCTCCCTCCGTTTCCCCATTCATACTCCGTGGGCGCGAAAACGCCCTCTCCACCAGCCGCGAAACCCCAGGGTCCTCCGTCCTCCACCCCATAGCGGCCAATCCACCGCCGCCCTCCTCCATCACGCCGAAGCCGGTACCCCGACGTCGTCGTCCAACACAACTGCAACCGCAACACCCTCAAGGACTTAGAAGCTGAAGCCGAGGCAGAGCTGCCTCCACGACGCCGACGCCGACGTGCGTCGTACCAGAACCACTCCGACCACGCCGTCCTGCGCCTCACTGCTACAGCTCCACCGTCGCAACCGTCCACCGCACCAGAGTTGTTCCCGCTATGTCATCGTTCGCCGCCTTGGATCTGCTTCCCCGCCGCCGACAGACGGCCACCGCACCACGCTCAACAACTTGGCCATGGGTTCGTCCAAGGCTGCACCGTCCTCCACAACTTCTGGTTTCCGGCAAACAACAAGAAGATCGTCGGAAAAATAGAAGGAGGACACAGCACTGCCAGCAGAAAGAGGTACTCCACTATCCTTATTCGTGCAAATCTTACGTCTCCGCTCACACCGTATTCATCCCACGAAAGAAACTAGTTGAGTGCTTCTTACTGCATCTTCTTCGTGATAGTAAATGCACAACGTTTCCTCCCTTTTACTATTTCACCTTTGCTAGAGGTTAGTAGCCCGCATGGATTTCAATTCAGGGTCAGTCGAACCACAATTAAAAGAAGCAGCACCTGCTTAGGCGCGCGGAGCACCTAGTCCGCCTATTCCCTGGGGAAGCGGCGCATCGGTGTCTATCACAGGGGTGTGGGGCGCAGGAGCTGCTTGCGCCCAATCTGGAGGTCGGCGGGGCATGAATGGATGGCCGGGGGCGGTGCCAAGCACGGCGGTGCGGTGAGGTCGAGGGGAGGGCGCATGCAGGGGAGGAATACTTGGCCGGTGGTCGCTGGCATTTCGAGGAAGATCGTCAACACTAACTGGCTGGAGGTAGATGAAGGCGATCTGCCCGTTCTTTGTACATCGGACGGTGGAGAAAAAATGGACTGACCTATTTTCTTTCAGTCGACTGTTATTTTCATAGAATCATGTAGTAATTTAGTGTGCCATGCATGTTGTAGAGCTATCATATGTCTCCCGTCATTTATTTCTCACCGACCTGCTATCTGCTACCTTTACACTATACTAATTGTGCACACACTTCACCCATACTCACACTATTTTTTTTATGCATGGGTATTTCAGACTCTGACGCAGTGTTGATGAATGCAGAAAAGAAAAGACAGAAGTCGCTCCAGTGTAATTCGAAGATAAGCACTAAGCGTTTCAGCGCTCTAATGGGTGCAGTGTCAGCAGTTGGAGACAGTAAACGTAGCTCTGCAGTTGATGATCTCAATTGCCACACACAACCATCCCAGGTGCTTGCTTTAACTTCGCGCTGTCAAATGTGGTTGCATGTTGCATGTGGTGTCTAGCTTGTATTGCTTCCAATTTGGTTAAATAGCATCTGCTTACTTTACACATTATACATTTGATAATGACATGCCTTCCTGTTTTTGATACATACTACATATGTCTATTAACCATGTTCGTACATCAAACTAATGCTCTTTTGTATCCCTCGTCAATCACTTATGATGAGACAGTCACCCGAGTGGGTTACTGTGAGACGCCCTACTCATTTAAAGAGTGCAGTGTCATCCTCCCCACATGATTCTCAAGAAACAGCAAGGCTAAATGAAGATAGTCAACATAGCTCTCTAGTTGATCACCGCAATTCCCCCACACCACCATCACAGGTGCTTGCTCTTACTTGGCAGTGTGATATGTGGTTGCATGTTGCATATGGTGTCTACCTTGTAATTCTTCTAATTAGGGTAGATTGCATCTTCTTAGTTAACACATTATACCTGTGAATATGACATGCCTTCCTGTTTTTGGTACATACTACGTCTTTCTATTAACCATGTTCTTACATCAAACTACTTCTCTTGTGTATCCCTCATCAATGCTCCTAATTTGTTAAATTGCATCTCCTTAGATTACACATTATACATGTGAATATGACACGCCTTCCCATTTTTGGTATGTACTACATCTGCCTATCACACCATGTTCTTACATCAGACTATTGTTCTTGTGTATCCTACGTCTATCGCTTATGATGAGACAGTCACGCGCGTGGGTTAATATGAGACGCAATACTCTTATAAAGAATGCAATTTCATCCTCTCCACATTATTCTCAAGAAACAGCAAGCCTAAATGAAGATATTGAACGTAGCTCTGTACCTGAAGACCGCACTTCCCCTACACCACCATCACATGTGCTTGCTCTAACTTCGCAGTGTGATATGTGGTTGCATGTTGCATACGGTGTCTATCTTGTAATGCTTCTAATTAGGGTAAATTGCATCTGCTTAGTTTACACACTATACCTGTGAATATGACATGCCTTCCTATTTTTGGTACACACTACATCTATGTGTTAACCTTGTTCTTACATGAAACTACCTCTCTTTTGTATCCTGCATCAATCACTTATGATGAGTCACCTTTATTCGTTGCATATTGCATATTATTTCTAGCCTGTTGCCATGTATTGCTTCTAATTTGGTCAAATACATTTGTTAGGGCACCCTTTTAATTTGGCAGAGTGATATTGGTTGCATCTTTCATATGGTTTCTAGCTTCCATCGATTCTAACAAGTTCAAGCACCTTGTGCTTAGTTTACACTTTATACATCATACATGTCAATATGCCGTCCTGTTTTTCATACATATTCCATCCTCCTATCATGCGGCTGCCTTACATGAAAGTAGTGTTCGTCAGTATCATGCATCAATGAGTTCTGAAGAGCAAATTTTATTCCTTTTTCTTGTGGGTTTGACTTGACAAGGCAAAATCAAGAAAGAGGAAGGAAAAGAGTAAGGAAGGCGATGATGGTGGTCCTCTGCAGCAACGTAAATGGAGCATTTGTACCGATTCTCCTTGTACTGATGTTGCATTACAAGGTCCAAGTCTCCGCTCCCCTACTCCACCATCCAAGGTGCTTGCTCTAACTTGGCAGTGTGATATCTAGTTGAATGTTGCATATGGCGTCTAGCTCGTATTGCTCCTAATTAGTGTAAACTGCATCTGCTTAGCTTACACATGATACATGTGAATATGACACGCTTTCCTGTTTTTGGTACATACTATATCTGTCTATCACACCATGTTCTTACATGAAACTACTCTTCTTGTGTATCCTGCATCAGTCACTTATGATGGGACACCTTTAAGTTGGCAGTGTGATATTGGTTTGTGTATTGAATATGATTTCTAGCATGTATTGATTCTAGTTTGACGAACGCCACCTATGACGAGACAGTTTTAACTTGACAGAGTGATATTGATTGCACCTTCCATATGGTGTCTTGGAGTGTTTCTAATTTGTTGAAGTGCCTTCTGCTTAGTTACCACATCATAGGTGTGAATATGTCAAGCCGTCCATTTTTTTGTACATATTCCATCCTCGTATCATGACTTTGCCTTTCATCAGAGTAGTGTTCGTCAGTATCATGCATTAATGAGTTCTAAAGAGCGAATGATATTCCTTTTTCTTGTCGGTATGACCTCACAATGCAAAATCAATAAAGCTGAAGGAAATTGGCAAGGCATTGGATGATGGTGGTCCTTCCGAGCAACTGAAACGGAGGTTCTCTACAGATTCTACTCCGCCATCCTCCCAACAGGATCACAAGACAACGCAAGGCTAGACAGTCAACGTAGCTGTGTAGATGATGAGCACGTCTCCCCTACTCCACCATCACAGGTGCTTGCTCTAACTTGGCACTATTATATGTGGTTGCATGTTGCGTATGATGTCTAGCTTGTATTGCTTCTAACTTTGTTGAATTGCATCTGCTTACTTTACACATAATGCCTGTGAATATGACATGTGTTCCTGTTTCTCCATCAGACTACTATTCTTGCATATCCCGCATCAGTCACTTATGATAAGGCACCTTTAAGTCGCCACTGTGATATTGGTTGTGTCTTGCATATGATTTCTAGCATGTACTGCTTCTAATTTGTTGAAACGCCATACAGTTTGAACTTGGCAGAGTGATATTGGTTGCATCTTTCATATGGTGTCTAGCTTGCAGTGCTTCTAATTTGTTGAAATGCCTTCTGCTTAGTTACCACATCATAGGTGTGAATATGTCACACCATCCTGTTTTTCATACATATTCCATCCTTGCATCATGTGTTTGCCTTTCATCCGAGTAGTGTTCATCAGTATCATGCAAGAATGAGTTCTGAAGAGCGATTTTTATTCCTTTTTCTTATCGGTTTGACTTCACAATGCATAATCATTACAGCTGAAGGAAATTAGTCCAGTAGTGGATGATGGTGGTCCTTCGGAGCAACTCACACAGGGGGTCTCTACAGATTCTACTCCGCCATCCTCCCAACAAGATTCGCAAGACAACACAAGGTTGGACAACCAACGTAGTTGTGTAGATGATGAGCACATCTCCCCTACTCCACCATCACAGGTGCTTGCTCTAACTTGACACTATTATACGTGGTTGCATGTTGCGTATGATTTCTAGCTTGTATTGCTTCTAACTTGAATTGCATCTGCTTACTTTACACATAATGCCTGTGAATATGACATGTGTTCCTGTTTCTAGAACATACGTGTACATGATGAGCACATCTCCCCTACTCCACCATCACAGGTGCTTGCTCTTACTTGGAACTATTATACGTGGTTGCGTTTTCCGTATGATGTCTAGTTTGTATTGCTTCTGATTATGTTGAATTGCATCTGCGTAGCTTACAACTTATACCTGCAACGATCACTTACCCATAAGACACATTTAACTTCGGACTAAGATGTAGGTTGCATCTTGCATTGTCTTCTAGGTTGTACTGCTTCTAATTTCATGAAATGGCACTTACGACGAGACACTTTTTACCTGATAGAGTGATATTGGTTGCATGTTCATATGGTGCCTAGCTTTCATTTCTTCTAATTTTGTTGAAATGCCTTCCGCTTACTGTTTTTTCATACATATTACATCCTCCTATCGTATGTGTGAATATGAAACGCTATCTTTTTTGGTATATATTCCATCCTCCTATCCTGCGCTTGCCTTACATCAAAGTAGTGTTAGTCTGTATCATGCATCAATCAGTTATGCAGAGCTAATTTTATTCATCTTCTTGTGGTTTTGACTTCATAAGGCAATATCAGAAAATAGGAAGGAAAAGAGTAAGTTAGGGGATGTTGGTGGTCCTCCACACCGACACAAACAGAGACTCTCTAGATTTGCCACTGCTACTGCTAATGAAGTTGAAGTCCCAAGTCTACATGATGAGTTCATCTCCCGTACTCCACCATCACAGGTGCTTGCTCTAAGTTGACAGTGTGATAATTGGTTTCAGGTTGCATATGTTGTCTAGCCTATATTTCTTCTATTGTGATTAAATTGCACCTGCTGAGTTTATACGTTATACATGTGCATATGACATGGCTTTCTGTGTCTAGAATACACTACATATATCTATCATACCATGTTCTTACATCAAAATACTGTTGTTGTGTATCCCGCATCAGTCACTCATGATTGGACGCTTTTAACATGGCAGTTTGATAGTGGTTGCATCTTACATTGATTTCTATGTTGTACTGCTTCTAATTTTTCGAATTGCCACTTATGACAAGACACTTTTAACTTGGCAGAGTAATATTGGTTGCATCTTTCATATGGTGTCTAGCTTGCATTACTTCTTTTTTCTTGAAAATCCTTCTGCTTAGTTTGCACATCGTAGCTGTGAATATGTCATGCCGTCCTGTTTTTCTTACATATTCCATCCTCATACGGTTGTCTTACATCAAAGTATTGCTTGTCTGTATCATGCATCAATGAGTTCTGAAAAGTGATTTTATTCTTTTGTGTTGTGGGTACATCTTGACATGGCAAAGTCAAAAAAGAGCAAGGAAAATAATATAGTAGGGAGTGTTGTTACTCGTCGGGTGAAGCGGAAAAGGTTCCGCCGTCGAGATTCTGCTGGTACTTATAGTGTAGTAGAAGGTCCAAGTCCAACGGCTAAATCTATAAACACAGTATCACCAGCTCCACCAGCTGCAGCATCCGCTTCAACTGTACCAGCATCTCAACCAGTTACTCATTCGTTTGCTCCAGAACTGGCCAGTTCCCAAGCTGCCTTCACACTTAACACTACTTCCGAAGCACTACTAAAACAACATGACTTGGCAAGATCAGATGAACCTCATGAGCATCAACACCAAGACGGTACCTGACCGAGTCAAGTTGCAGTTGCATGCTCCTTTATATGTACTCTCACAGTTTGATGTACACTAACACTTTCCATATTCGTTGTTGAACTAGCACCACGGCACAAGCGGAAACAGACATCAGGGATAATGCTTGACAGATTAACAAAATCTAAAGGAGGAAGAATGGAGATCCAGTTTGAGGCACGTTTAAAAAGGCCACGTGATGCTACAAAGTCAGCCAAGTTAGTATCAGAGGCAGCAGTTGTCGTTAGGTGTCATGCACGTATCCCCCCAATGTGGATCCAGTACAGGAATGAGAAAGACAATACCCAGTTTAACACCTTCCTTGACCATTTATCCATAAGTAATGTTATTCATCGCAATTAGTAATATTGTCTTGCTCTGTCCCATACTTTCTAGCTTCCTCCTAATAAGACTCACATTCTTTTTTCAACAGATGAGGTTCAAGTTGGATCCGAAAGATGATGCAACTAGACAAGCATGCACTCATGTTTTTCAGTCTGCTCTGCGACAGTATCGGTACCACCTTAGAAAATCTCACTTTGAAGGCAAGGCTAACAATGAAATCGCCCAGACATCTCCAGTGGAATATATTATAGATGAAGACTGGACAGCCCTCGTTAAACACTGGTCTGATCCAAAGTATCAGGTAGGCTATATGTATTTGATCAGACCACATATTGAAGTTCTATTTATGTATGTGCCTTACAAGTGTATCTTCTTCTAGGCTAACTGTTTGAAGAACAAAACCAACCGTTCTAAAGTGAAATTCCAACAAGCAATAGGATCTCGTAGCTATATTGCACACTGCGAGGCTCTTGTAAATAGCTGCTACTTCCTTCTTTTTTTGTGCCATATTATCGTATCTATATTGACTTTTTCCAAATACAGAGGAAAGCTCGTGCGGACCAAAAAGAACCTGAATTGAATGCAGTGCAAATCTTCAAGGATTGCCACACCAGCAAGATGAAGGGCATGAGCACACCAGTTCAAGCCGCTGTTGTAAGTCCTTACTCCTCCTACCTTGAACTGATTGGTACTGTGATGTGTTCATTTAACTACTTGGTTTGCAGCCAATGTCAGTTACTCTATTCACTTTTATTCACAGTTGTCTTAACGTATCATTTCACCTTACATGGTTTAAAAGAGATGAAGGATATTATTTTGGTCTTGATCTGTAATCTAGTTGTTATGTTCACGTCTGCACACAATGATAAAAGAGCCTGCTTTTTTATATTTGTTTGCCCATGATATGAATGATGTCATACTATGTTCATCCTACTTTAAACCATGTCTCTTTATCCTTAGATGTCTACGAATGTGAGGAAATAGACTATACAGTAGGCATGCTACATGGACATATGTTCCCAAAGTGATTTTATTATGTAGTTGGCACTACAATACATGCTAATGTATTACAGTAGTTCACCAAAATAAGTTATGTATAAACGTTTAACCTACTTTGTTTGTTTTTGTCTCATTAGTAACTTATCTGCTACACTAACCTACAAGTACAAACTTTCAGGAAGCTATGGAACAAATGATTGAACAGCCACAACCACCTGAAGGTGACGAGGCTACTAAAGGCACAATGTCACCTCTTGCTGCAGTGCGTCAGTATCTCTCCACTAACAGTGCAAAAAGCACCTTCCTGCGTAATTGTGGGTTGGTTGTCAAGGTAACCTCGTCCAAATTGCCTACTGAACAAAATATTCCTGCTAGACAGAGTGATATATCTATGCTCCAGACACAAGTCCAATCCCTAATGGACGTTGTTTGAAAAACAAGAATAGTGGTTGAGAAATGTCGTCAAGATATGAGTGGTTTTGAAACCAGACTATCAGACATTCGCTTCGTTGTTCAAGAGCAATGGTGGAAAAAAGGTGGAGATCGTGCTGCTCCATCAGATTTTACAGCCTGAAACATTAGCACTCAGGTCAAATGATCTGTGCTTCTATACATCTGGTGGTGCTTTTATCTGGAAGGACTGTAAACTTTATGCCAATAGGCCTTTTGTTGTATGGTTGGAATTTATTTTGTTGTGATACAACATTTATGATGTTGCCTCAGGCTGCTATTTTTGTATAGTGTAGGTTTATCTTAGTAATGTATTCGGCTGAAAGCTTCATAGGAGCCCAAGATGCCAACATTCATCGGGCCCATTGCAATTGGGCCAAAAACAATTACGGGCCGAAATTGGCATGTAGCCCACTAAAAATATCTGGGCCTAAATCAGCATAAGCTTTCATATTTTTCTGGTAGGCCTGTGCCCATAGTGGGCCTTTAACATGCCTAAACATAATTTGGGCCCTCAGTAAAAATAGGCCGTTTATAGGTGTAAATATCTCAAGCCCATAAAAAACATGGGCCTTTAATAGACCGAAAGTGAGATTGGGCCCTGATTGTGCCAAATAACCCACTGGACTTAGCAGGCCGAAATGGTGGCCCATTTACAATGCGGATCTTTGACAGGTTGAAATTCGGACGGGCTATAAATGCGCCGACCTAATACACGGGCCTTTAACAGGCCGGAACTTCGGTCGGGCTAGATTATCGTCATTTTTATATGGGCCGTTAATGGGCCCGATATGACGTTGGGCCACATATGGCCTGTTGTGGTTCTAAGCCTGACAGTAGAATGGGGGGTAGGAACGTAGAGGTAAGATCCTAGCTATGGAGGAGTTGTACACGCGAGTTTTACGAGTTCAGGCCCTTCTCGGAGGAAGTAACAGCCCTACGTCTCGGAGCCCGGAGGCGGTCGACTGGATATATGCATGTGAATTACAAAAGGTGCGAACCCTTGTCCCAGAGGAGGGGGTGGCTTATATAGAGTGCACCAGGACCCCAGCTCCCTCCGTTACACAGGGTTCAATGTTCATAAAGGAGGAGCGTTACTGGTAACGTCCGGAGTAAAGTGCTATAAATGATTATTAAAGCTATGACTTAAATCCCGACCGTTGCGGAGTGAGTGGCTTCACATCTTTTGGTGGTCGAGTGGTTGATCGCATGGTCGAGTGTCTTCGAATCTGTCAAGTGAACATAGCTTCATGGTCGAGTGGATGATGATCTCTCTTAGACTGCTTCTGGTTCTTTTAGAGATGTCCTTGGGGAGGGTATCTTGGACAGATCCATGATCCTACCGTAGGTACATAGCTTCGTCATTAGCCCCCGAATGGACCAGGGTTTGAGTGAGGAAGGAGTTGGGAACACTTCCGACTCATTCTTTGTGCTATGAGTATAACTTGTTGTGGAACAATGAACTGAGGAGACAGCATCAACTTCTTTTTCAGTTGCCTTGGTCCATTCTTAGTTTTTGTTGAGTGAACTTTCACGGTAAAATTCCGTATGATAATGTGGAGGATGTTTTCAGTCTGACCAGTTGCTCTGCTCTCAGCGGATTTTGCGGGATTCGATTTTCGGGAAGCGCGCCAGGCAAGCGAGGCCGTGGTAATCAGGACGGATTAGGCAGATCTCCTCGATCTCCGTGCCACCTTTTTCGCCACGTACTACGCGCGCGACTGTTGCGGGATTTGTTTAGATCGTCTGCGCCTACCAGTCAGTCACTCAGGGAATGACCTTATAAAAGGCACCAGACTGGGTCTCTGCACTGTGTGCTCCCATTCTCTTTTCTTCTTCCCCCGGCCTCTCCGCCACACTTGCTTCTGTCCTCGTCACCGAACCCTCGCTCAAACTCGATCCGCCGCCATGGGGAAAGAAAAGACGGTGGCGCTGGAGCACGCGAAGAACGCGACCGCGAAGGCGAAGGGCAAGTGGACCAGATGAGGCGGATCCTCGTTGAGATATGTCCTGCCGCCGGGCTGGATCCAGGGCGACTGGATCCGATCAACGATCAGCCAGGACGACCTCGACGACCTGGTGGAGGGGGGACTGATCCCCCACAAATCGGTGCGGCTCCCGGGGAACGAGACCGAGCCGCAGCCAAGGGAGGGTGAGTGCGTTCTCCTCGCCACCCACGTCGATCGCGGATTTCCTCTGCCTCCCCATCCTTTCTTTCGGGGCTTTTTGAACTTGTTTGGGGCTCAGCTCCACCACTTCACTCCAAACACCTTAGTCTATCTGGCTGCTTTCATGTCAATGTGTGAAAATTTCTTGGGCTGTCGACCGCACTGGGTCTTTTCAAACACATCTTCACCTGCCGCTCCCAGTCGGTCAAAAAGGCCAATCCGAGTGATGAGAGGACGCACATGATCCAGATGTGCGAGGGCCTGGCGATCCATATGAGGAACAAGAGCACCTTCCCAGCAATGATCCTTCTCGACTCGGTCCGGGGCTGGCAGTCGACTTGGTTTTACTATAAGGACTAGCCGACCCCGGGTCAGTCGACTAGACTTCCTCCCTTTTCTCTGGCTCAAGTGGAGAAGCCCTCCTCCCTGAAGGTGGTCCCAGAAGAGAAGGCGCAGGTCAAGGTGCTGGTCGAGCGGGTCGTCCAACTCTTCCGCGACGGGGTGACTGGGATGGACCTGCTGGAAGTCTTTCTCGGTCGACGCATCCAACCGCTTCAGGCCCGTGATCATCCGATGTGGATCTACTCTGGACTCGAGGACTCCACTCAGATCCACCCAGAGTACGTCAGTGAGGACATCTTGGAGAAGTGGCTGATGGGAATCACCAGCAACAAAGACAACCCCCGGGGGTCTAGGAGGGTGATTCTGTTTCACCAAGTATCTTTCCGATTCACTGTGTGACACCTTGTTGATGGTCGACTGAATTTCTTTTGACCTTTGTCTTTTCAGGCCCTCAATGACATGTACTCGATGCCCAATGGAGTGCAGGAGCAAGACGTCGAGGAAGGAGCGAGTGGGGGCGAGAGCGGCGAGTGGCACTCGAATAACGAGGAGGACGAGGAGAGCGATGAATAGACTGATGACGAAGATGTCGATTCGCCTCCTCGCAGGGAGAGTAGATCCAAACACGCTCACGACCCGGCGAGCGCTCCGGACCTGGTCACCGCGCCGACTGGGCAGTCTTCGAAGCGCCCTAGGACGTCTTCCCCAGCGCTGATTGAGAAGGCTCCAAAGCAGCCCAAGGTTGTGCCGCCTCCAGCGCCAAAAGCACCGAAAGCCACCTCCTCCAAACTGCCAAAGGCTTTGCCCAGGATCAAAGTGACCGTCCCTACCATCTCCGTGTAATCATCTGACTTGTTCTTTTCGTCGACTCGAGCAACAGAACGTAACCGACTGGGTGCGGATCTTTGCGGTGCTGCTACATCGGGAACCTCTTCTCTCCAGTACCGAGACGAGAAGATGGAAGACGCGGTCACCTCCAACCCAGGTAAAAACTCTTATGATCTTGCTCTTGACTACTCGGTCCATTGAATTCTAGCGGTTTACTTTAGAGTCAACTGATCTTCTCCGCACCTCCGCCCAACGTCATTGATCTCCTAGATGATGATGAAGATGTGGCTCCTAGGCCCAGGAAGAATAAAAAGGCGACGACTGGTAAGGCGTCTCAACAGGGACCAATGACAACACCAACCGTCTATCAATCTGAAGACGCAGGCGGGGCCTCTGTAACCTTCACTATACCCTTGTTGAGTGAGCGCCCCGCACCGTCGACTGTACCGGTGATTCCTTCAATCGCCCCATCTCACGCCTCGGAGGTTCGAGCTGCTGCACCTGGGTTGTCTTCTCTCTTCTTCACCAGCTACCCATTCCGGACAACCAGTTGGAAGCGGTTGCGGAAGCCATCCAACAGGCTGACGTGATGATGGAGAGGATGAAAGCGGTGCATGAGAAGAGCCATGCTGCCTACGACGCCAGCGCTGCTCTCCGGGCCAATGTGCAGGTAAGTAGACTTTTCGACTGCCCTTGTTCTATCAGGATATGCTACCCAAAAAATTTTCTTCTATACAATCTCCTGTTGTTTGCGTCGAATTAGTACAATCTCATGTTGTTTGCGTCGAATCAGTGCACCCACTGGGTGTTTTGTTGTTGCGTTCTTCCACTCGGTCTGGGCAAGTAGGATCTGAACCGGTGGGGGCACGCTAAGTGCACCCACTAGGTGTAGTCTCGGAGACCGCAGTCGACTGCTGGCAGTCGACTGGGGTCTGAGTTCTACCTTCCTTTCTTTTCTTCCACTCGACCCGGGAGGTCCGGTCGAATGGGATCTGAACCGGTGGGGGCACGCTAAGTGCACCCATTGGGTGTAGACCCCGAGACCACAGTCGACTGCTGGCGGTCGACTGGGGTCTGAACAGTTTTTTTATACTCGATCCAGGCGGACCGATCGAGTGGGGTCTGAATCAGCGGGGGCACACCAAGTGCACCTGCTGGGTGTAGTCCCCAAGACCACAGTTGACTGCGTGCAGACGGCTTGGGACTTAAGTGACTTCTTTGGGTTTTATCCACTCAGAAGTGAACAACCTTTGATCTTGTCGATTGATACGTCTTTTGCCTTCTGCAGAAGTCTTGTACTCTCATTTCGAAGTTTGCTGAACTTGAGGACAAGCAGAGGCAACTCAACCTCGACTTGGAGTTGGCCCAGCAGAATCTGAAGAAAGCTCAAGACGAAGCTACTGGTATGGAAGGTAACTGCCTGTCGAATGTCTTTTCAAAACATTTCTTCAAGCTCTTGTCTCGTCTGATTGCTTCTTTTGCAGAGAAAATGATGTTAGCTCTGGAGAAGGACTCGGACCTCTCCGCTGCACAGAAGGAAGCCCAAGATAAAACTGCCCTTGCAGACCAGAAGCTGGCTTTAGTCGAAGGACTGGAAGGGGAGGTGACCAAGCTGAAGTCCTGTCTCAACGAGGCTAACCGAGAGGTGAGTCATCTGAAGAAGGACAAAATTACCCTGAATGAAAAGCTGGAGTCTGCGGTCCACAAGAGGAATGACACGGAGGCTTATCTGAGAACTCTCGCCAAGAAGCTTTATCTTGTGCTGGAAGGTATTTCTTTTAAACTGACTGTGTTGATGCTTGCGAACGGATCCTGTCCGATCGATTCACTAATTTTTGGCTGCAGAATTCTGCCAAGACTTTGACGAGGAAACTGGAAAGGTCGAGACGGGTCCGGATCCTATCGCTTCTCCAGTTTGTGACGAAACTGCAATGAACGTGCTCCGACTGGAGTCCCGTGTCGCCAGCGCCACAAGCTACCTCGCACACCTGAAGGAGGCAGTCTCACGAGTCGACCCATTGCTCTGGCCAAGAGCGACGCTTCAAAATGACCTGGAATCCTTGATGGCTCGACTCAACGAGGTCCCTGACCGAGTGCAGGAATGGAAGAAGTCCTCCGCCCAGTGTGGTGCTGACGTGGCGCTGTCCTTGGTGTGAGTCCACTGCAAGGAAGCTCGTGAAGACCAGCTGACTGCGATCAAGGTCGCTAACACCAAAAAGCATGACTTCCAGTCCTTCATGGAGACTTTCATCGCTGTTGCCACTCGGATCGTGGATGGGATTGACCTGGACGAATTCGTCAAGCCTGCTAGCCCTCCTCCTGCTGAGTGAACAAACTTATGAGACTTGAATCTGCTTTAAATTTGCCTCGTAATGCTGAGTGGTTGTTGTAACCGTTAAAATCCTTCAGGCTTGGTGCTCGAATACTTTTGGTTTGCTGCTTGGAACTTTAGGATTTTCTGAATTTGGTTTATTTCCAAATATGCTTTGCGTTTTGCCTTCAAGTGGACTTTGTTCTTTGCTCTGAATAATCCTTGTGCTTGAGCTGTAACTCTGAGATGGAAGGCTATAGTCGACCTGCACCTCGCTGCCGTTGCAGATAGGGATGGAGCGCACATTGTACTTGTGCCGTAGCTCCGAAGGAGAAGGTTGCAGTCGACCTGCACCTTGTCGTCCTTGCGTATAGGGATGGAGCGCACATTGTACTTGTGCCATAGCTCCGAAGGAGAAGTTTGCAGTCGACCTGCACCTCGTCGTCCTTGCGGATAGGGACGGAGAGCACATTGTACTTGTGTCATAGCTCCAAAGGAGAAGGTTGCAGTCGACCTGCCCCTCGTCATCCTTGCGGATAGGGATATATTTCGAACTTAGGCGAGTACTGGACTGCAGCTGAGCCCCCAAGTGGGAGGATTGCTCTCCACTCAGTAGGATTTTTTCGAACCTAGGCGAGTACTGGACTGCAGCTAAGCCCCCGAGTGGGAGGATTGCTCTCCACTCGGTAGGATTTTTCAAACTTAGGCGAGTACTGGACTGCCGCTAAGCCCCCGAGTGGGAGGATTGCTCTCCACTCGGTAGGATTTTTCAAACTTAGGCGAGTACTGGACTGCCACTAAGCCCCCGAGTGGGAGGATTGCTCTCCACTC
>NC_057806.1:154351377-154351904 GCF_018294505.1 Triticum aestivum
CAAACTTAGGCAAGTACTGGACTGCAGCTAAGCCCCCGAGTGGGAGGATTGCTCTCCACTGGATAGGATTTTTTCAAACTTAGGCGAGTGCTGGACAGCCATTAAGCCTCTTAGTGAGAGAACTTAGGCGAGTACTCGACTGCAGCTAAGCCCCCGAGTGGGAGGATGGCTCCCCACTCGGTAGGATTTTTTCAAACTTAGGCGAGTGCTGGACTGCCATTAAGCCTCTTAGTGAGAGAACTTAGGCGAGTACTGGACTGCAACTAAGCCCCTGAGTGGGAGGATTGCTCTCCACTCGGTAGGATTTTCAAATACTTAGGCGAGTACTGGACTGCAGCTAAGCCCCCGAGTGGGAGGCTGGCTCACCACTCGGTGGGATTCTCAAACACTTAGGCGAAACGGGTTCGCATCTAAGCCCCCGAGTGGGAGGCTGGCTCACCACTCGGTAGGATTTTCAAATACTTAGGCGAGTACCGGACTGCCGCTAAGCCCCCGAGTGGGAGGGTCGCTCTCCACTCAGTAGGATT
>NC_057806.1:154351914-154392634 GCF_018294505.1 Triticum aestivum
AGGATTTTTCAAACTTAGGTGAGTACCGGACTGCAGCTAAGTCTCTGAGTGAGAGAACTTAGGCGAGTACTGGAATGCAGCTAAGCCCCCGAGTGGGAGGATTGCTCTCCACTTGGTAGGATTTTTCAAACTTAGGCGAGTACCGTACTGCAGCTAAGTCTCTGAGTGAGAGAACTTAGGCAAGTACTGGACTACAGCTAAGCCCCCGAGTGGGAGGATTGCTCACCACTCGGTAGGATTTTCTTTCGAGCTTAGGCGAAACGGATTCGTAGCTAAGCCTCCCGAGTGAGAGGCTTGCTCATCACTCGGTAGGATTTTCTTTCGAACTTAGGCGAAGCGGATTCGCAACTAAGCCCACCCACTAGGGGATTTCAGAGGTAAATAAGAACAACAACAATCGTACGAAAGGACTGTAAAGCTCTTGTCTTTGGTAAACAAATTACAAAGGTGTTTCTTATTACATTTTATTCGAACGTGTGCTTAAGTATAAAAGGGGCGGGGCAGCTCCGCATTCCAAGCCCGTGGCTCGTCTTTCTGATGCTTAACACTGTAAAGATGGTATGCTCCATTATGGAGAACTTTGGTGATGATGAAGGGGCCTTCCCAAGCCGGGGCGAGCTTGTGTGGTTTCTGTTGATCCACTCGAAGAACCAGGTCCCCCTCTTGAAAGGTTCGGCTCCTCATGTTCCTGGCGTGGAATCGACACAAGTCTTGCTGATAAATGGTCGACCGGATCAAGGCCATCTCTCTTTCCTCCTCTAATAGATCAACTGAATCCTGCCGGGCCTGCTCTGCTTCTTCTTTGGAGAAGAGCTCGACTCGGGGCGCATTGTGGAGCAGGTCACTCGGTAGAACAGCTTTGGCTCCATAGACTAAGAAGAAAGGAGTTTGTCCAGTCGACCGATTGGGAGTTGTCCTCAAACCCCACAGAACTGACGGAAGTTCTTCGACCCAAGTGCTTGTTGTGTGTTTGAGGTCACGCATCAGTCGGGGCTTTAATCCTTTGAGAATCAGGCCATTAGCTCTTTTTGCTTGTCCGTTCGACTGCGGGTGAGTGACTGAAGCATAGTCGACTCGCGTTCCTTGAGAAGCACAGAAAGCTCTAAACTCCTCAGAATCGAAGTTCTACCCGCTGTCCGTGATGATGCTGTGTGGAACTCCATATCTGAATGTCAATTTTCTGATAAAACTGATAGCGGTGTTGGCTTCGAGACACTTGATAGGTTTAGCTTCGATCCATTTAGTAAACTTGTCGACTTCCACGAGCACATGAGTGAAGCCGCTCCTACCAGTTCTGAGTGGTCCAACCATATCCAAACCCCAAACGGCAAAGGGCCAGACAAGAGGAATGGTCTTCAGGGCTGACGCTGGCTTGTGAGACATGTCCGAGTAAAACTGGCAGCCTTCACATTTGTCGACTATATCTTTCGCCATTTCATTTGCTCGCGGCCAATAGAACCCGACTCAGTATTCTTTAGCCACGATGGCCCGAGAGGACGCATGGTGGCCACAGGTCCCCGAGTGGATGTCGTTGAGGATCATTCGACCTTCTTCTGGCGTTATGCATCTCTGACTGACTCTAGTCACGCTTTCCCTGAACAATTTTCCTCTTATCACAGTAAAGGCCTTGGACCGACGGACGATCTTCCGAGCCTCTTCTTCGTCTTCTGGGAGTTCTTTTCTGAGGATGTACGCAATGTACAACACTGTCCAGTCGGGCGTGATGACCAGAACCTCCATGATTAAGTCGGCCACTGCTGGGATCTCGACCTCAGTCGGATCAGTGGTGCTCTTAGGCTGTGGGGGCTCTTCAGTAAAAGGATCTTCTTGAATGGTCGGTGTGTGAATATGTTCCAAAAACACATTGCTGGGAAAGGCTTCTCTCTTGGAACCTATCTTTGCCAAGTCATCGGCTGCTTGATTTTTCCGTTGGGGTATGTGATGGAGCTCTAACCCCTCAAACTTCTTTTCCAACTTCCTCACCGCGTTGCAGTAACCAGTCATGGCTTGGCATCTGACGTCCCACTCCTTCATCACTTGATTGACTACCAAATCTGAGTCGCCGTAGACCATAAGGCGACGGACGCTGAGTGAGATGGCCATACGCAACCCATACATGAGTGCTTCATATTCAGCTTCATTATTGGAGGAATCAAAGTGAATCTGGAGGACATATCTGAGCTTGTCTCCTCGGGGGGATACCAGAACCACCCCAGCACCGGAACCATTCAGCATTTTGGATCCATCAAAGAACATGGTCCAGTGCTCCGAGTGAACTTGAGTCGGCAGTTGTTGTTCAATCCACTCGGCTAGGAAATCTGCTATTGCTTGGGACTTAATAGCTTTCTTTGCCTCGAACTTGATATCTAAGGGAAGGAGTTCAATCGCCCATTTTGCCACTCGACCAGTTGCATCTCTGTTGTGCAGAATCTCTGACAATGGAGCGTCACTGACGACTGTAACAGAGTGATTAGAGAAATAGTGTGCAACCTTCTTCGTGGTCATGTAAATTCCATAAACGAGCTTCTGGTAGTGCGGATATCTCTACTTTGACGGAGTCAGAACTTCAGAAATATAATAAACTGGGCGCTGAACTTTATAGGCTTTTCCCTCTTCTTCCCGCTCGACCGTAAGTACTGTACTCACGACTTGTCCAGTGGCTGCTATATAAAGCAGTAAAGGCTCTTTTCTGATTGGGGCAGCAAGCACCGGCTGGGTGGAAAGCATGGCTTTTAGCTCTGCAAATTCTGCATCAGCTTCAGGAGTCCACTCGAACTTATCTGATTTCTTCATCAGTCGGTAAGGAGGCAGTGCCTTTTCGCCGAGGCGAGAAATGAATCGACTTAGGGCGGCCAAACAACCAGTAAGCTTCTGGACATCGTGCACACGCACAAGGCGTTTCATCCGGAGTATGGCACCTACTTTCTCTGGGTTAGCATCGATCCCTCGTTCAGAAACAAGAAAACCGAGTAATTTTCCGCCCGGAACTCCAAACGTGCACTTTGATGGATTGAGCTTGATATCATACCTTCTGAGGTTGGCAAAGGTTTCAGCAAGGTCAGTCAGTAGGTCGGAACCTTTACGTGACTTGACTACAATGTCATCCATGTATGCTTCCACATTCCGACTAATCTGAGTGAGCAGGCACTTCTGAATCATCCGCATGAATGTGGCTCTAGCGTTTTTCAAACTGAATGGCATAGTGACATAACAGAAACAGCCAATGGGGTGATGAAAGCTGTTTTTCTCTCGTCGGGTCCGTACAGACAGATCTGGTGGTACCCGGAGTAGGCGTCCAAAAAGGACAAACACTCGCACCCCACAGTCGAGTCGACTATCTGGTCGATGCGAGGGAGAGGAAAGTGATCTTTCGGGCAGGCCCGATTGATATGCTTGAAGTCAATGCACATGCGAAGTGAGTCGTCCTTCTTTGGGACCATGAAAACATTGGCTAACCACTCGGAGTGGTAAATCTCTCGGATAAACTCAGCTGCCAAAAGCCGAGCCACCTCTTCACTGATTGCCTTTCTCTTCTGTACGGCGGTCCGTCGAAGATGTTCTTTGACTGGTTTCACTTTTGGGTCGACTCGCAAACGATGCTCGTCCAGTCCCCTGGGAACACCTGGCATGTCCGAAGGTTTCCATGCAAAGATGTCCCAGTTCTCACGGAGGAACTGGATGAGCGCTTCTTCCTATTTGGAGTTGAGTGTGGTTGAAATGTGAGTCGGAGCAGCATTGGGGTCAGTCGGGTGAATGTGAATCGACTTCATTTCACCAGACGACTGGAATGCTGAATCTATGGCTGGCTTCTCGGCTCACAACAAATCACTCGGATCTGCATTTTTCTGGTATTCTTGCAATTCTGCCACGACCATCTGTGCAGCAGCGATCTTTGAACCCTTCTGGAAGCACTCTTCTGCCTTCTTCCGATTACCAGTGATAGTGATCACCCCTTTGGGACCAGGCATCTTCAATTTTAGGTACACGTAACATGGTCGAGCCATAAAACGTGCATAAGCTGGCCTGCCCAGAATGGCATGATAGGCACTCTGGAAATCCACAACTTCAAATGACAACTTTTCTTTGCGGCAATTCTTGGAATCACTGAAAACCATGTCGAGAGCAATCTGGCCGAGTGATGCAGCCTTCTTGCCTGGAATGACCCCATGGAAACTCATATTGCTTTCACTGAGTCTGGATATCAGAATGCCCATTCCCTTTAACATTTCTGCATACAGTATGTTTAGGTCACTGCCACCATCCATCAGGACCTTTGTCAGTCGGGTGCCTTCGACCACCGGGTTGACCACCAGTGCTTGCCTCCCATGTGATCGGACTGGTCGAATGTGATGGCAGTCTGGGACCACTTCAAATAATTGGGTGTCACCGGAGCGACCATGTTCACTTCTCTGTTGATGACTTTCAATCGACTTTTGCTCTGAACGTCAGAAAAAATCATCAGAGTGGAATTCACGTGGGGATAACCATCATCATCTTCTTCCTCATCCTCAGCCTTGTCTGCTTCCTTCTCCTTTTCCTTGGGTTGTTTCTCTCGGAATTGCTGGATTAGGAGTCGACACTGCCGAGTGGTGTGCTTCGGATAAATGAAATTACCATGTTCATCTTTTTTGGTGTGGATGTGGCATGGCAGATCCAACACGCCATTTCCATCTTGATGTTTTACTTTCTTGGGGTTCCACGGCCCTTTGGGCTTCCCCTTGAACTTTCCTTGAACCACAGCTACGGCTTCACCAGGAGCAGCTGGCTCGGCCTTGCGCTTCTTTTTCCGACCGGAGTTTCCTCCTCCGGCTTCATGGGCGACTGCTTTGTGCTTGCCACTCCGGAGTCGTTCTTCTTCTTCACCATTGGCATACTTGGTGGCAATCTCCATCATCCGAGTCAGAGTCATATTTCCTGTCCGACCGAATTTCAGATTCAACTCATGATACCTGACACCTTCCTTAAAGGCACAAATTGCCTGATGATCAGACACATCCTCCACCGTGTGGTGCAGGGTGATCCATCTCTGGATATAATCCCTCAAAGTTTCATTCGGTTTCGGAACACAACACTGTAATTCTGTCAAACCTGCCGACCGTTTGCAAGTGCCCTCGAATGTTCTGACAAACACTCGGGCGAGATCTTCCCAAGTATAAATACTGCTAGGTGCCAACTGATTCAGCCATGCTCTAGCCGAGCCCTCCAACATCAGAGGAAGGTGTTTCATGGCCACTTCATCATTGTCGCCACCAATCTGGACAGCCACTCGGTAGTCTTCAAGCCAAGTGCCAGGCTTGGACTCACCAGTGAACTTACTGACTCCAGTCGCCAACCTGAAGTTGGGGGGAATCACTGCAGCCCTGATGGCTCTGCTGAAGCACTCTGGACCTGAGACATGCACCCTGCAGCTGGTTTGCGGATCCCTGTCATGGCCCTCTCGGTGAGCTCTGTTTCTGTCGACCAAGCCCTGAACGAGAATAGATATCGCGTCAAAGCCTAGCTCCCTGGGGTCAACTGGAATCCCTCGCCCAACACTTTGTGGGCGCCTGTCTTCATGTTGCCGAGGCACGTATGACCCACTCCTTGGGAGAGGTGTGGGCACTCGACGACGATCATCGTGATCGACTCGGTGATCATACTTCTCATGATTTATGCACTGATCTCGTCGATCTCCATGTCCCTCACGCCTCGGGAGCGATCTTGGGCTATGGGCCAACTAAACTGTGTCTGCAACCACGGGTCTACTATGGATCCTATTCCATGACTGAGATACGGTTGTATTCTGTTCTCCTGCCGCCCGGAGCAAAGCTCGGATCTACACCAGACCTCGGCCAAGTTCTGACTAGGAAGGTTGGATCGACTCCGCTCTGGGCAGCAGCTGCTAGATTCTGGATCGGGGTTCGGTATACCTGAGTCGGAGGTGGAAAAAGTTGGCGTCGGCTGGATTCGGGTGCACGTTGCCGAGCGCGATCGTCGAGTGTGCGCTGGAGGTTCTCCAGTCGAGTGCGCTCAGCCAAGTTGGCCAAGCGCGCCTGCTCCAAGGCCTGGGCCTCAGGGGTTTCTCCAACTATAGGAGTATGCAGTGCATCCATGTTTCGGTGGTGAAGTTCCTCCCTCTGCTGCGAAGAGAGGGGTTTGGGGCGGTATTCTTCATGAACGCGCGACGGATCACCGTCCCCATCACCTCCGTCTTCACAGGTGAAGCCAGGAGGACCGCGTGGTCCATTGACCATCAAAACTTATGTCGATGGGTCGCTGCTATCGCACTCAGATGCAGTCTCTACGGAGCCAGTCGACAGATTGAACAAGCTGTAGAGAGTTTCGTCGGGCTCGATTGCCGCGACTTGAGGGGTGGCCGACTGGTGGGCCACCGCATGCCTCACCCACCGCTGAAGCCTCGACTGACCGGAACATTTGCTCTGGCGAGCCGCAGGGAGGGGGAAAGCTGCTAGAGCCGACTGATACTAGGTCGACGGCTGCCACAGGAGGACGCCATGGACACACGCACGAAAGTGCGTCGCCCCACGGGCGGGGAGTGCATCAACGTCGAGTGGAGCCTCCTATAGCCAAGCGAAGTTGTCGGCGACAAACACGAGCGCGATGAGACGGATCTCGCGGCCCTCAGCCAAACCTCCGCCTAGAACCATGATGAAGGGGATCGGAAAAATTGCAACTTCTCCAACAAGTCGCTAAGACACTCGCCCCACGGCGGGCGCCAACTGTCGTGGTTCTAAGCCTGACAGTAGAATAGGGGGTAGGAACGTAGAGGCAAGATCCTAGCTATGGAGGAGTTGTACACGTGAGTTTTATGAGTTCAGGCCCTTCTCGAAGGAAGTAACAGCCCTACGTCTCGGAGCCCGGAGGCGGTCGACTGGATATATGCATGTGAATTACAAAAGGTGCGAACCCTTGTCCCAGAGGAGGGGGGTGGCTTATATAGAGTGCGCCAGGACCCCAGCTCCCCTCCGTTACACAGGGTTCAATGTTCATAAAGGAGGAGCGTTACTGGTAACGTCCGGAGTAAAGTGCTATAAATGATTATTAAAGCTATGACTTAAATCCGGACCGTTGCGGAGTGAGTGGCTTCACATCTTCTAGTGGTCGAGTGGTTGATCGCATGGTCGAGTGTCTTCGAAGCTGTCGAGTGAACATAGCTTCATGGTCGAGTGGATGATGATCTCTCTTTGACTGCTTCTGGTTCTTTTAGAGATGTCCTTGGGGAGGGTATCTTGGACAGATCCATGACCCTACCCGAGGTACATAGCTTCGTCATGGCCCATGGTTTACGTCCGGCGTTAATAGGCCGAAAATGACAACAGGCCGAAAGTGGCCCAAAGCTATAGTAGGCTCTAACAGGCCGAATGTCAGACATGGCCGAATATGACCCAAATCCTTCACGGTCGTTTATGGGCCGAAAGTTTTGATGGCCTATAAATGGGCCCAAATGAAGCCGGACCTTTAACAGGCCAGAAATACACCAGGCCGTAATTCAGCCCAATTACTTAGCGGATTGTTAACGGGCCAGAAGTGACCATGGGCCGCGTTGATGACAAGTTTAGGACAGGTCGTTGACAGTCCGATTTGACAGAGAATGTTGGGCCTTTAGCTGGGCCGGCCCATTATGGTCTGCAGAATCTTGGGGGCCTTTAGCTGGGCCGGCCCATTGTGGTCTGCAAAATCTTGTGGGCCTTTAGCTGGGCCGGCCCATTATGGTCTACAAAATCGTGTTGGCCTTTAGCTGGGCCGGCCCATTATGGTCCGCTAAATTTTGTGGGCCTTTAGCTGGACCGTCCCATTATGGTCCGCTAAATCTTATGGGCCTTCGGTTGGGCCGGCCCATTTAAACTTTGTGGGCCACTTTTGGGCCGGTCCACGTGTCAACATATCATAGGCCCATCTCGACCATTGGATGAGTGACACCTGTGCCAACGCGGAGCTAACGCGTGGATCCGCCAACCAATGAGAATTTTACACGTGGAAAATCGGCATTGGTCGTGGCTGTTAACGGGTTATTGGATCCAAAATCTGACCCGATAGCTTAACGGCGTTCCCTTACGGTGGATGCCATGTGTCGGTCACCCTTGACGAAAGCACTTCTATGACGCGCGATTTCTCGTCATGGAAGTGGACACTTCCATGATGATAATTTTGGCAATGTCATGGAACACTTCTACGACAGCACATGTATGACTATCTTGATTCTGTCATAAATTTGTCATGGATGTACAGGCATGACAGAAAACGCGACCTACTGTGACAAACACGTATCATCCCGGAAGTGTATTTTTTTGTAGTGTATCATGGAGCGGCGTCAACATGCCATGGTAAATTTTTTGTCCCATTTGGGGCAGGTTTGGGTATATGCTTCTCACTAACCAGAGCTTCTCACAACAACCATGATGGTTTCGGTAGGTAACGCCCCACCTTTGGGGACAAAACGATATCCATTGACTCTTATTGCTTTCGAAAATTTTCTCATGTCAACATAGAAAAACAGGAGTGTTGTGTTATTTTTTGTGATTTTTCGGGGTTCGTTTGGACATTTTTATGCATTAAGTGAGTTTTCAATGCATTTATGTACATAATTCAAATTTGAACTACATGCACATGCTCAAGTGCATATAAATTGGTTGAAAACTAAAATCTGTGTCCTTGGGTGCATGCTTAAGTCCCATGCAAGAAATGGGAATGAATGTCAAACACCCTGCCACCGTCACTCGGCCACAAACATTGAGATACCTGGTTTTTAAACTCTAGTAAATCCAAAACTCGTCTGAAATTCATGAAAGTTGGCATGCTATCATGGAGCGGCATCAACATGTCATGGTAAGTTTTTTGTCCCATTTGGGGCATTTTTGGGTATATGCTTCTCACAACAAGAATGATGGTTTTGGTAGGGAACGCCCCACCTTTGGGGACGAAACGATATCCATTGCCTCTTATTGATTCCAAAAAAATTCTCATGTCAACATAAAACAACAAGAGTGCTGTGTCATTTTTTTTATTTTTCGGGGTTCGTTTGGACATTTTTATGCATTAACTGAGTTTACAATGCATTTATGTTCATAATTCAAATTTGAACTACATGCACATGCTCCAGTGCATATAAATTGGTTGAAAAATCAAATATGTGTCCTTGGGTGCATGATTAGGTCCCATGCAAGAAATGAGAATGGATTTCAAACACCAGGGCACCGTTGATTGCTGGCAAAACATTGAGACACTTTGTTTTTAAATTCTAGTAAATCTAAAAATCGTTTGAAATTCATGAAACTTGGCATTCTATCATGGAAGGGCACCCGACATGCTGTGGTATTTTTCCTGTCCATTTTCAGAGAAGGCACACTCGAATAATGACAGCCAATAAAGGCATTTTGAAAAAATAGCTGCCACTTTAATATCTCAAATGTTTGTATAATTCAAATCGTGTGTGTTCTGTTAACCATTCACGTGACGCCACGTGTCTTGGTTTTAATGTCTATAGGAGGTGTCGTGTGGACAGTTGCTTGACTGAACGGGAGGCGTGCGAGCGCAATCCGGTGCGCAGGCTCACCGGGAAGCGTACAAGCTATTGAACACAAGATATGTGCATCTCTTCAGCGCAAACGGTTCAGATTACGGTATGGAAATTAAAGCCAGAATTCGGCCCAAAGCCGAGAGACAATGTGATTTGTCAAAATATGTAGCTAAAAATCAATAGCACTATCTATTTTTTGCAGCTAAAGTTCAGTAATCGAGCATAGATTTCATTCATACTAAAGATTAAGCAGTCGTTCTCACCGGGAAGCGAGATAGCCTTGGACCGCCGCCCACCTCGCTCCCACTGGTCTATATTAATGGCGTCGCCAAGCGGCCGCACCCCCATCCTCGCCACACACACAATTCTTCTCTCTCCGCCCGCATCCTCGACGTCGCTCTGAGACTTGAAAGCCGTCAGTGTACGAGGATGCCGCCGAAGTGCCCCATCGGAGGGACTGGCGACACCGGGGCTGCTGAATATAGAGACAGAGGTTTCCACCACTGCCGACGATGTGGAGAACGAGGCTGCCAACAAGCGGAGGCAGGTCGAGAAAGAACTGCAAGCGACTCCAGCAGGCCTAGACTTCATCAACAACCTCCCCGATGATATGTTGATAGTCATCATATCCCTCCTCCCAATCAAATATCGGGCGAGGACAGCTGACCTTTCCCGGTGGTGGCGCCCCTATGGCTCCACACCCCTGTCGACCTCCTCGACGCCCACAAGCTCTGCCATGGCTATCGCCAAAGCTTCGATGCGTTCTCCTAGATCCTCGGCAGTCACGATGGCCCTATCAAAGGCCTTATCATGGGCAAGTTCCATTCCAATGGAAAGGACCGAGCCAAGCTTGACGAGTGGTTCCAATCCCCCACCATAGATCAACTCAAGAAGCTAAGTTAAAATGATGGGCATATGCGATTGCTGCCAACATCCGCGCTCCGCTTCGTGCTCATGCTGCGCCTCGCCAAGTTCATGAACTGCCACCCCCCCCCCCTTAATGATGTGCCTGCTCTTTTTCTACCATGACTGAAGCACCTCGAGCTCGTCGTCGTCCGCATCCCAAAGGATGACATGGAGCGCCTGCTTCGCGGCTGTACTGCACTCAAGTTCCTTCGTCTTTAGGCGATGAATTGGTCGTGTACCTTGCACATCACCTCCAGGACTCTCTTGACTATTTATGTGTGTTGCTGGTGCTACAACGAGAGATCACAAAAGGTGGACCACAATATGGTCATCCAGGACACACCTTCACTTGAGAGATTACTTGTAGTTGATCAACAAGGTCCAAGAAGAATCAATGTCATTTCTGCGCTGAAATTGAAAGTGGTGGGCTACTCGTCTGTCAAATACTACAACTTTCAGGTACAACAGTCGCCTTATATACCTCTCCTTCTTGACATCAACATTATTTCTAGTTTTGAAGATGTATGTTTGTCTGTCATCCAGCGAAGTTTCACCCAGACTCTGGGCACAGTGAAGGTCTTGGCACTAGAATCTGTCGGCCCTAACATGGACCAAGTTGTCAGTTGCCTGAGATGCTTTCCGTGCCTGAAGAAGCTGTATATCGAGGTGATGTTCCTTTCCTATTAAATGTTAACCATGAGGGAGTTCATTTTTTTGCACCTTTTCCCAAGTTTACAATGACAATGTACTTCGATTTGTGAAGGAATTTTGGAGGATTTTAGGACATACACCCCCACCCCATAATGGTTATTTCATTCATATGGTTACAATCGTCCATAAGCATTTCTGCTCTGGATTCATCTGTACTAGTTTTCTTAGGGTATTTTTCATCCAATCCAACCTCTTATGAAGAAGGCTACATGTTTCTAGATTGTAATCAAATGCCCTTGTTAATCATGCCAGATCGAAGATGGCATGTTGGTCCATTTTACAAATCCTACAAACCAAATGGGCGTGTAGCAGTGTTCAAAACTGCATGCAGGCACTAACACATTCTCTTCTTTTGCAGATAATAATAGGCCCGGAGGTGGACAATGTTTATAACGACAATCACATCGAATGCCTGGATCTGCATCTCTCAAATATTACTTTGAACTCCTACCGAGGGACCTTACCGGAGATTACACTCGCCAGGTTCTTTCTTGCCAGAGCAAAGGTGCTGAGTGTACTGAGGTTGAACACGCATTTAATTAGGAAAGATGAATGGTATGATTATCAGAGCCGGCAGGTACTACGGAATGGAAGAGCCCCCAAAAATGCCAAACTTCGTGTTAGAAGAGCATATGGCAAAGCAATTGGAAGTCATTGTGTCAAACCCATACATGACTTGTCAGCGGGTGATCCCTTTTCAGAAATGAAGCAGCTTGCAACGTTTGAATTTGGGCGTTGTAATATTTGAATTTGAACCTTGCAATATTTATGGTATTTGTTATAGTTAAACCGTTTATGTTCTCTTGTCTAAACAAAAATAGTTCATCCGAGTGAACCGCATGTTGTATATCGCACACACCTTGATCTGGCCATCCGTTTCTTTTGTGTTGCCTAATCACAAATAGTTCATCCGAGTGAACTGTATATTGTACATCGCACACACCTTGATCTAGCTGACCTTTTCTTTTGTGTTACATAATCACAAACAGTTCATTCGAGTGAACAGTATGTTGTACATCACACAATCCTTCATCTGGCTGCCCATTTCTTTTGTTCCTCCTCATCGAAAACGGTTAATTGAACTAAACTGTATGCCCTGAATCGCACGCGCAACCAAAATCTGAACCATGTTTGAGGCATCCGTCATCGCAAACGTTTTGCACCTTTTTGATGGGTTTTTACACCACTGTTTTCGATTATTGCATCGCACACAGTTTTGCCAAAGGGTCTCTGGTCGTAGTGTCGCGTTAGCAGCATCCTGCAGTAGTGTAAGTAGGGGTAGGGCACCCCTAGAGGGACAAGTTTCACAAGTTATGGTTAGACAAACAAGTCTATAGCTCTGGAGATAGATCACCCTTGTAATCATGTTTATTATCATCAATGTCAATGAAGTAGGATGTAGGCTTTTACAACCATCATGAGGGGCCGAACCTAGGTAAAAACCTCGCATCTTTCGATTCCGACCAACCCCTTGAAGCTACTAAACAGATGCATTGGCCTCACGACTAAGTCCTGACATGAAGGACATCTGCCGTGACAATTCCATGACAAGGGGCATCATGTACGCCTCTGTATCATGGTGAGCAAATCTCGCTAGACCAGATAGCAGCAAGTAGGGTGTCTTGAAAAGCTGAGGCCTCGCTTTGATGATGGCTGTGTGCATGTCCTTCGAGCATGCAACCAGCCGCATGGCGTTCAACATATCCATACACGAACAACAGAGGTCGAGGATGTCACTAGGGAGATTGCTCAAATCGCGACTCATATGGATGCTGCGCGGCTCGTGTTTGGCCATGGTGGAGTTTGGAAGATAGGGTTTTTGGGGGCTTAATTTACGACGGATAAGGCTCTCGGTGCTAGAGCGGCATCAAGTAGCAAGGGAATAGTGGTACTGGAGGAGGCGAGCGAGGCAAGGGTACGCAGGGGCATAGTGAGATGATGAAGAGTGACCTCAGGATCTCTAGTGAGACGGAGATGGAGATGGAGTGGTGCTAGGGGAGAGGGAGACGAGGCAAGGCATGCTATACAGCGGCGGTGATAGTAACCGCACAGTGCACAAGGTGAGGCTGACTTTGGTGACCTGAACACGCCACCTGGACTAGTGTCACCTCAGGCGCATGACTTGTCACTTCGCTGTGAGGACCGGATGAACAATATTTTGACCATCAAGTGTACCACAATTATACTACTACTAGTAGTAACATACAGAGTAGTACTATATAGCGGAAATATGTCTCTTGTGCTAGCATGCCTCTGGGTTCACTTCATCCTCCAGGTAGCATCCATATTGCAAGAAGAACCAAATTCTTATGCATGCGGAAGCGCGAAGAAGGGCTTTTTATTTTTTAGGATAACCGCATATTACTTAACCAAAAAAGGTTGGGTCTTGCAGGCACACACCAATATCAATCTGTACCAGCTACGACACATTTTTATGTGCAAAGAGATGGATATGTTTGTATATCTGTTCATCCAACCAAGAGGATTTTGCGTAGCTCCCACCTGTCATGAGGGGTGAAGAAATAAAAAGTAATCATAAAAAGTTTCGCCACGGTGAGTCAAAAGAGTAACCTCAACTAACCAGTGGAACATGTAGCGATAGAAGGATGGGCACGTACACGGACACGGACCACTCCTCAGTACGCTACCTGCATAGCCTTTTCGTTTTGCATGTTGGTCTACCAAGCCGTCCAATCAACTGCCTGCATGCCACTTCCCCCATTTACTTCTCCATCAGGAACTGATTTTCCTCGGCTTCTTCACCTCTCCTTCATTTGCATTCAAACCAGTGACGCCCCAAGACCGGTGCTCCAGATGCCTTTCATGGATACCAGGTTTCGTCGTGTGATTTGTTTGGTTCGTTGCATTCATCAATGCATCATGTGCACTGCATCATGTCATCTTGCAACCCGTTTTAAAACTCAACCAAATAAATTGCATTGATCTTTTGATCTATTTAAATCGAGGGAATTCACATGGCGAAGTTCTCTTTAAAACATACCCTCCCAATATTTTAGGGAGCTATAAAAAAGTATTCCATTTATTTGGAATCAACCCTAAACAAACATGCATTTTAAATCCCTTATGTTCCCAAATATTTAAATTCTTGATCCTCCTCCAAATATTTCAATTCCAGTTGTGGAGCCTTGTAATCTGTCAAGGTAGGCACATTCCCAAATTTCAGCTTAATTTGGATATTTTAACCCTCCAATTTAAGCTTTTGGCTTCACTTTTCTTTCCATAGAAGAGGGAGATCTTTTTTTTCTTCGTTGAATCCAGCCAGCCCGGTCCCTAGGCCCAACTCCAGTTACAGCCACCTCTCTTACGCCCAGTCGTGCCCCACCTAAACCCTAGCTCGATCCAGCCCCGATCCCAATCTCCCTCCAGCGCCGCCACTCCTCTTCCCGATCCCCATGCCCATGCTCCTCCCTCCTCTCGCACGGGCGCTCGCCCGATCCATGGCCTCGCCCTTCCTCCCTGACAGCGCCGTCCTCCCAGCGCCCCCTCTCTCTCTGCCAAGTGCGCATCCACGCCGGAGTGCCTGCCTCCCCGACACCCAGCCTCTTCCTCGCGCCCGCGCCTCCTCCTCCCTCCGTTCGACCGCAAGCTCGCCGCCTCCCTACCACGGCATCCGTGTCGTACAGTCGCGCCAGCGACCACGACCAACGTCGCGCCTCTGCCATCGCCGTGCCAAGTTCCCTACTCTGCCGCCATCTGCCTCCTCCTCGTTGTTTCGCCAGCCATGGCCACCTCGCTGTCAAGCCCCAGCAGCCGTCGCCGCCGGCCAGCAACCTCCTTGCCATCCCCTAACTCTTTTCTGACAGGATCCACTCCGACGTCGTGGTTCCCTGGCGCCCTGGACCTCCCTTGCTTCGCCAAGTTCGCCGCTGACGAGCCCCCTGCCTCGACCTCGCGACCCCGCACCTCCCTCCTGCAGCACCTGCAAGTCACTAGGAGGTGTGCTCCCATGCTGGGCAGGAGCTCCTCCAGTCTCTCCGGTCGCCTCCCCGCCACCTTCGCGCCTCCCGACGTCGTCCAGACCTCGTTGACTCCTCAAGCTGTCCCTGTTGGCCTCGGCTTCAAGACCATAACGACGTGGCCAGAACCCCACCAAGTTTTTACTTGGTGCACCTATGATTTGTTGTCGTGGACACACCCAAAAACGAGTTTCGAAACCAAGCGCAAGTGCCATCAACCTGAGGTTGTGAATCCCTGGACGCCAAGACCACCTCAAGTTCGACTATGGTTTGTTATCCCGACCGAGACCGCAAGTACCTGACGACCCCTGACACCCTGGATACGCCAAGTTCGACTACCGCCTGTTGAAACACGCCACGTGTACCCTCGACGCCGGGGATGATACACGCAGCTCACGTCAAATGAGACCCGACCGACAGCGCGATACGTAAGACAGTCAGCGGGCGCTTTTGAAGACCCGAAACCCCACACGCCCGGGAGGGACCCCGTCAGGGGGTGCGGCGGCTATGGGCTACCCTAGGTCGATTTGCTCGCCCCTAGAGCCTCATGGATCGCTGCCCTCTACCGCGAAGAACGAACAAATAACGAGAAAGAAATATACAAGGGTAGGGGATAAAGATAGATGAACACAAAAGTGTAATAGATTGATTGGTTCGATTGGTGTTGTTCAATCGGCCATCACCCCCAACATATATAAGAGGCGGCTGGACTTCCCGTACAAGCAAAGGATTCATCTAGGCTTTTCTTACAAAAAATTACATCAATTCACGTCCTAGAGTCCTAATTCTACTCCAACTCGGATTCAGTCTGAATCTGGCCCAATTTCTGTCTTCCTCCTTGCGCGGGCTGCCGAGCTTGCATATGACCTCCGATCAAGACGGCCTAAATATGAAACTTGTGTGCCTCGATGAGACGAACAATTCTTATGTTGAACACTTTTCCAAATAAGACCATCTTGAATATTCTATGAAGCCATCTTTAATATCCAGTCGGACTCGGTCATGTAACAGACTGGATTGTCCGAGTCTCTTAGTGAACTTACAGGCCGTATACTATCTCAGATGATAATGACTCCAAAACCAAAGTTCACCGTTTTGATGATGCGCACAACTTCCGTGTTGATCACTTTTCCATCCGAGGTCATCTTGATTACCTTTCGGGCACATCTTCAGTTTCACTCGGATCCGAGCTCATCCACTAGGATATTAGAGTTTTTCGTCCGACTGGACCTTTTCACTTGGATGTTAGAGTCTTTCACTCGGAAGACAATCTTTCACTCGGATGACTATAATTTCACTCGAAAGACAATCTTTCACTCGGATGACTATATTTCACTCGGAAGGCAATATCTTACTCGAACGTCAAGTTTTCATTCCGACGGTAATCTTTTCACTCGGATGATAATTTCACTCGGATTACTATATTTTCACTCGGAATCCAATCTTTTACTCGATCGATAAGTTTTCACTCGACCTTTTACTCGATCGGTAGGTTTTCACTCGGATGGTAAACTTTTCACTCGGATTTCCCGACTGAAAACACAGCCTGATCTTGATTTGCCTCTCCAGGTTGCATACGGTCTCGGATTGAGACAAATTTTATATGAAAAACGATCGGCTCGACGAGAAAAAACTTTTTCGTGTTGAAGGTTTTTCGATTCAAGGCCGCCTTGATGGCCGAATTACTCACGCAACCTATCAGAGAAGTGTATGGCACCTCGTGCCATATTTCCGTTGAGGTTCGGTCTGCAGTGTATTGCCTCTAACTTTTGCATATGAACTCGGATTGAGATGATTTATATATCAAAATCGATTGGCTCGACGAAACGAAGACAATTCCTTAAGAGTGCTCCTTCATCCGAGGTCATCTTGAAGACGTGATTGGCCAAAAACCAGTCGAAACATTGAATTATGACACTCAGAGTATAGTTTCGGTCCGTAAGATAAGGTCGAATGAATATAACCGAAACATCAAAGTTGTTCCACTCGGCGACGTGAATATTTTCATGCTGAAAACTAGTTCACTCGAGACCATCTTCATTGCAACCTATATCTTGCCAAAATCAGGTGTCAACACATGCCCCCCTGTTTTCTGGCAGAGCTTGCGTGCCAGAAAATACCTTGCTTAGGGTAATGTTTAAGCATGATGTCAACACTCCATCTGCTGTGCATGTTGAGTATGATAATTTTAGTCATCCATATGCTCATGTTTGTTGCTTCTTCGGTAGAGCCTCTTGGATAATAGTTGTCTGAAAACAACAATTGGATGTCACAAAGGCTTCCACGTAAGTTTCTTATGTCAATCCAGACCTTGCATTTGTCCAGGCATTCCCTGGGAATATTAGAACCCTTCCACGAAGACGGTTGCCGAACGATTATGACCATGCACCTCAAAGGAATACCGTCAACTGTTCGGCGACTCAACTCGTTATCAAAGTACACCATCAAGCCTCCGCCGAACAACGTGTGTCTCCTGATTTGGATCCTGCAAATAAATAACATTTGGAGTCGGGGCTCTTTTATGCACTAGACCCTTGATTGGTGGTCGACTCAATAATTAAGTCGGCCTCGCCAGTATTAGCAAACACTAAGCATCGGCTACAGGAGTAGGAAATCAACCATGGTGAGCACCGTTAGCCAGATGCCGGGTTTGTCAACACAATGAATTCTGAGGACGATATGCAAATATCGTCCATGCGTTCTTATCTCAAAAGTGCTCGGGAGTCCGTCCACCAAAGTGTGAATAGCCGAAATAAGTCAGATGTTTCGGCTGAGGATAAATTCCATAGCGTTGATTTTGATGGTACGATTGAAGAATATGGATGAGACACCTCCTAGAGTCTCCTATATGAAAATTGTCGTCCTCGCCTACGGGCTTTACACTTGTACTCCCTTATTTCTGCTGGCTTCGCAACAGGAGATGTGATGCCGCTCTTGACTCGAGGATTTCCCTTAGGAACCCAGGCCATGTTCCTCTTCTCCAGCTCTTTGTCCCTAAGACATTTTAGCTTCTTCTGTTGCGAATATGGTAAGCCGAGTGGGCGTCCCGGCCGGGACTTTGGTTTATGCACTGGCAAATTCTTCCTGACTTTGGGCATCTCTGGCTTGGCCTGTCCAAACTTGACTATTGGATCCTTGAATTTTACTTGCTTCACTTTCTTGTCCTTAGCAACCAACATAGGCCCGGCTGGCTTTTTGTCATTTGGAGTCGGATCTGAAATAACACTCTTGCGGCCATCCTTTTCTTTCTTCACCTTTTTAACACTTGTTGCAATAGAAGGTCGGACATCATTTCTATTTTGACTGCTCCTCTTGGGAACCCATGCCATGTTCTTCTTTCTCAACTCATGTGCACTATGTCTTTGTAATTCCTTCTCCTGCCAATGTGCTAAGCCGAGTGAGCACATCGGCTGTGATTTTGTTTCAACCAATGCCAACTCTTTTTTGGCCTTGTGCACTCTCAACTTATTCCCTTCAGATTTGGCACTTGATTGACTTGCCTCGTTGCCTTTTGCAGCCAATGTCAATACTTTAACTGGCTCTTTGTTATTTGAGAACAAATCTAAAGTAGCACACTTACGACCATCTTTCTTGACCTGGTACACTTGCTTGACCACCTCTTTCTTGTTCCTTGAGCTCCGGACTTATTCTTTATGATTGAAATGGTCTTTGACGTGCGATTGTTCATCAAATGTTGATCTTTTTGGACCTGCATAATGTTGGCGAGATGATCTAAAATAAGATGGATAATTTTCCCTTGTATCATACGTGCCCCATGATGGATATGGATTTACATGAGAGTAGGGAGGCATCCACGACATTCTCATTGGCGGCCCAAAAGCAGGATATGAAGTCTGCTTGCTCAACGTCTTCCTTTGCCAATCCAAGTCTTCAGATTTATGCCTTGGGGGTGACTTCGATGCTTTTGCTTCACTCGGCCGATAAGCACTCTTTGCCTCAATTATATTTTGGTACTTTTCTAATAACTGCGCGAAGTGACTTTCGATTTTTTGCTTTTGTGCTTACCATGGCATTTGCTTTCTTTGGTTGTGCGTGCACCAGTTTTTGAATTCTCTTGTTGCCCCCCAGTGCTTTATCATTGTAGCTTTGATGGAATTTCCGTCTTCAAGATTGTTCTTGATGCACTTTTTAACAATGTCCTTGCTGGAAGACATGACCCCATCATCATTGACGTGTACATGTCCACTTTTAGATAAATCGGCTGAAGATAGCCGAGTCAACATTTGATGGTCGTCAAAATGATCCGACTGTCCAAATGATCGTGCCTCAACAAACTCCAATCGTCCTATCTTGTCCGATTGCTTGACTTGATAGATCATGTTGCAATATTTGACATTTTGCTTGAACGAACATTGCATTGGCTCTTGTCTTGACGGCTCGGCATCGTGATCAATTATAATAATAAGATTAGTCAGCGATGTACCGATGATGTGATCCACTATGACTGCACTGGACGTACACTCTTGGTCCATTAACCGATATTGTGATACCGGCTTCGATACAAAACAACCGAGCGGTGTCAGTTTAACATCATCCGACTCGTCTATACATTGATTTTCGTCCTCCTTTCCCGATTCTCTTGAATCGGCTATCCTGGAGAACTTTGAACCTGGCTTTATACTCCTGCAACCAAAATAATTACAGAATATACGTCTCATCTGAGACCAAATGTTAGCCAGGCATGAAACAAACAAAGTTGCCCATATGAATATAAAGTTCAGTCGGCATGACGGGAACAACTTTGGTTGCGATAAGTTGTCACTATTAGCCTCTATGAATGGTGTCATGTGTTGATCAGCATGATTAGTAACAAGATAATTCGAAACAAACAGATTACTCATCTCGATCGGTCTTTCAAAATTAATTAGAATCTTACTAACGGGTCCATCAACAATATGATTTTGACCGAATCGAAAACAGAGTAAACTCTCGTCTAGGTGTACCTTTGTGAAGTCGTTGGAACGAGAAGATGGTTGCACCACTGGAACAATACCTTGCTCCACTTCTGAATAATTCTCGAATGCATCCTCCTCTTTTTCTGGATCTCGTGCCTCATCACTTGGATTGCCTGAATAGATTTGACTTGGATTTCCCGAGTAGATTTCACTCGGATTACCCGAATGGATTCCACTCGGCCACTCTTCGTCATCTATACTTCATTCAGCTGCACGCTCTGGTTCTTGGTCTTCGTCACTAGTCAAACTTTGTTTGGCCATATAACTTTGCTCTTGATGCTCATCAATTTCTTTGGCACGGAACTCATAGGGCAGCATGTAAGCTCCCTCACATCCAGAAAAATCGAGCACGACCAATTTATTGCGTTTACCGTTCTTTTGCTCGGTGAAGCTTGCATCTTCTATTTTGGTACATGTAGCAATAACTGGCTTGATGCACTCGGCTCTAGCGGCTTTAGCCGGTGATGCACTCGTCTAGAATGATGCACTCGGCTGACACGATTCACTCGGCTGGCTCGATGCAACGCACTCGGCCTTAAACGTCTCAGTGGTCAATTTGGTTTCAATTGAATCCACCATTGTCTTGTCACAAAAGGAACTGTTCAACTCAGCTATAGACGACTTAGTCATATTTGACTCAATTTCAACCGAATCAACTGTATTAGCCGAGTGAACCCTTTCTTGACGATTTTCTTGCAAAGCTTCTTTTTTATCTTGCCCCAAAATTGTAAAGGAGCCAACATGGTTGCTACATGGAGGAAGGCACTTGACGTATTCTTGCAAATATTCCACTCCACGTTTCTTCTTGAGTGCTTCATAAGCATGTCGATATTCTGCTGGTAATTCCTCAAGAGTTGGCGTAGTAAATTCGTTGACGCTATTCCCTGTGAGCTTTGGCTTGATCTTGTCCACTTGGGCCACATGTTTTTCTTTAAACTCAGCCGTGCTTGGATCAGCTTGCCCCCCAATACTTTTATGATCTTTCGGCAATGAATTGATGTTGCCGAAATTTTGCGATTGTATAGGGGGTGTATAACATGCTGCAATGATAGGTGAAGACATGTGCACTGTTGTTGAATATTTTCTCATGCCAATTTGATCAATCGGTAACACTTCATCTTCTTTCAAAACCCTAGCTTTTATTGCCTCATAATTAGGAACCAAACCTTTATCATGTTGCTCAAGGCAAAGAGTGGTAATCTTCTTATTTTGCGCTAAGCTTTTTAACGTAGCCAAAGTCACCTCATCTCCTGCAATATTAGACACATACACTCCTGTAGAATCTCCATTCACTCGGCCATAAAAGTGATCCGAGTCATTAATACTTTTAGTTGCATATGATGCTGAACAATTAATATCATGAGGTGTATTATATGATGACTGAGGATAACCGGCCAAATAGCTAATGGAAGCATGGCCGATTGCCTCATTCATCGGCATGTTTGGGGATAAACCCGCATATTGCGAGTTGGCTGCCGATGGATAAAACTGTGAGATGCCCTCCTGCACGTGAGGTGTCATATATTGATCACTCAAACAAATTGTGTTGTTCATCGGCATATTGAAAGATGTTGTCGATGCACGAAAGTTCAGATTCATAGGTTGCATGTCACGATTATGTAAATTCCAAGTTTCTCCAATGGAATAACTAGTCGGCCTTTGCTCGTTAGGGCTAGCCGACATGACATGTCCATTGAAAGATCTAGCAACATCAACATAATGGCTATTTGCATCTATGTAAGGAGATTGATGATACATGTTACCGTTGTAGATTGCAGCCGCTCGATGACGCTCTCCTCGTAGCAATAACACGCTGGAGACTGTTCAAAGCTTCGTCCCCAGCGGAGTCGACAAAAAGTGTGTTGACACACGAACACGTCACGTGTACCCTCAACGCCGGGGGTGATACACTGCAGCTCACGTCGAAGGAGACCCGACCGACAGCGTGATACGCAAGACAGTCAGCGGGCGCTTTTGAAGACCCGAAACCCCACACGCCCGGGAGGGACCCTGTCAGGGAGTGCGTCGGCTATGGGCTGCCCTAGGTCGATTTGCTCGCCCCTAGAGCCTCGTGGATCATTGCCCTCCACCGCGAAGAACGAACAAATAACGAGAAAGAAATATACAAGGGTAGGGGATAAAGATAGATGAACACAAAAGTGTAATAGATTGATTGGTTCGATTGGTGTTGTTCAATCGGCCATCACCCCCAACATACATAAGAGGCGGCTGGACTTCCCATACAAGCAAAAGATTCATCTAGGCTTTCCTTACAAAAAATTACATCAATTCACGTCCTAGAGTCCTAATTCTACTCCAACTCGGATTCAGTCTGAATCTGGCCCAACTTCTGTCTTCTTCCTTACGCGGGCTGCCGAGCTTGCATATGACCTCCGATCAAGACGGCCCAAATATGAAACCTGTGCGCCTCGATGAGACGAACAATTCTTATGTTGAACACTTTTCCAAATAAGACCATCTTGAATATTCTATGAAGCCATCTTTAATATCCAGTCGGACTCGGTCATGTAACAGACTGGATTGTCCGAGTCTCTTAGTGAACTTACAGGCCGTATACTATCTCAGATGATAATGACTCCAAAACCAAAGTTCACCGTTTTGATGATGCGCACAACTTCCGTGTTGATCACTTTTCCATCTGAGGTCATCTGGATTACCTTTCGGGCACATCTTCGGTTTCACTCGGATCCGAGCTCATCCACTCGGATATTAGAGTTTTTTGTCCGAATGGACCTTTTCACTCGGGTGTTAGAGTCTTTCACTCGGAATACAATCTTTCACTCGGATAACTATAATTTCACTCGAAAGACAATCTTTCACTCAGATGACTATATTTCACTCGGAAGGCAATATCTTACTCGAACGTCAAGTTTTCATTCCAACGGTAATCTTTTCACTCGGAATAACTTCACTCGGATGATAATTTCACTCGGATTACTATATTTTCACTTGGAAGCCAATCTTTTACTCGATCGATAAGTTTTCACTCGACCTTTTACTCGCTTGGTAGGTTTTCACTCAGATGGTAAACTTTTCACTTGGATTTCCCGACTGAAAACACAGCCTGATCTTCATTTGCCTCTCCAGGTTGCATACGGTCTCGGATTGAGACAAATTTTATATGAAAAATGATCGGCTCGACGAGACAAAACTTTTTAGTGTTGAAGGTTTTTCGATTCAAGGCCGCCTTGATGGCCGAATTACTCACGCAACCTATCAGACAAGTGTCTGGCACCTCGCGCCATATTTCCGTTGAGGTTCGGTCTGTAGTGTATTGCCTCTAACTTTTGCATATGAACTCAGATTGAGATGATTTATATATCAAAATCGATTGGCTCGACGAAAGAAGACAATTTATTAAGAGTGCTCCTTCATCCGAGGTCATCTTGAAGACGTGATTGGCCAAAAACCACTCGAAACATTGAATTATGACACTCGGAGTATAGTTTCGGTCCGTAAGATAAGGTCGAATGAATATAACCGAAACATCAAAGTTGTTCCACTCGGCGACGTGAATCTTTTCATGCTGAAAACCTGTTCACTCGAGCCCATATTCATTGCAATCTATGTCTTGCCAAAATCAGGTGTCAACACCGCCGACATGCACAACTATTGTCGCCAAGATCGCGAGTACTTCTACCCTCGCCATGGATCCGACAAGACCATCGCGAGAATGACTACTTCCACTACGACCCGTGTACCCCTACTTCCAATATTGTCGCCACGTGAATGACTACTTCCGACGATGACCCGTGTACGACTACGTGGATCCACCAAGTACCCTTAGGATAAGCCAAGTTCGACGACTTGGAGACGACAAGTTCTTCTCTGGACATGTACGACTACCGTCGCCGAGGCCGCCAAGTACCACTACAACCCCGAAGGGATTCGAATCCATCAAGTTCCTCTTTGAAATGTGTACCACTACTTCCACTATGACCATCCTGAGAACGTCTACTTCCCCAACACCGCATTGAACCCGTCCGCCCCAAAACGCACGCTTCGAAGGTACAACCGCTAGAACGACGCCCGTGGACCGTAAGCATGTGAAGTGTTGTATGAGATGCACCCTTTGTTTGCACTGTGTCCGATTTGTTGCTTGCTTGGTCCTCCTCGTTTGTCGCTAACCCATGGGAACCCAGTTACTAGGATCACCCCACCATCTTGCATGACACGCTCATGCCATGATTATGCTTGTTGGTTTACCATGTTGTTTGCTTCTTTCCGGTGTGCTTCTTCTTGATAGTTTCGGTTACGTTACATTTGTGAGGATCCGTTCAACTACGTCCGTTTTTCTTCTTCATGGACTCGTTCTTCTTCCTTGAGGGATCTCAGGCAAGATGACCATACCATCGATATCACTTCTATCTTTGCTTGCTAGTTGTTCGCTCTATCGCTATGTTATGCTACCTACCACTTGTTTATCTCGCCTCCCATATTGCCATGTCAAGCCTCTAACCCACCTTCCTAGCAAACCATTGTTTGACTATGTTACCGCTTTTGCTCAGCCCCTCCTATAGCGTTGCTAGTTGCAGGTGAAGTTGAGATTGCTCCATGTTGGAACATGATTATGTTGGGATATCACAATATCTCTTATTTAATTAATGCATCTATATACTTGTTAAAGGGTGGAAGGCTCGGCCTTATGCCTGGTGTTTTGTTCCACTCTTGCCGCCCTAGTTTTCGTCATACAGGTGTTATGTTCCTTGATTTTGCGTTCCTTATGCGGTTGGGGTTATGGGACCCCCTTGACAGTTCGCTTTGCATAAAACACGTTCAGCAAGGCCCGACCTTGGTTTTACATTTTCCTACCTAAGCCTATTCCCTTGGGTTCTGCAGACCCGAGGGTCATCTTTATTTTAACCCTCCGAGCCAGTGCTCCTCTTAGTGTTGGTCCAAAACAGAGCCACTTGCGGTGCCGCCCCCTAAGAAACTTGGGGTATCTTCAGTTGCCGTACATAGTGTTCATCTGGTGTGCCCTGAGGACGAGATATGTGCAGCTCCTATCGGGATTTGTCGGCAAATTCGGGCGGTCTTGCTGGTCTTGTTTTACCATTGTCAAAATGTCTTGTAACCGGATTCCGAGACTGACCGGGTCTTTCCGGGAGAAGGAATATCCTTCGTTGACCATGAGAGCTTGTGATGGGCTATGTTGGGACACCCCTGCAGCGTTTAAACTTTTGATAGTCATGCCCGCGGTTATGTGGCAGATGGGAATTCGTTAATATCCGGTTGTAGAGAACTTGACACTTGACTTAATTAAAATGCATCAACTGCGTGTGTAGCCGTGATGGTCTCTTTTCGGCAGTGTCCGGGAAGTGAACACGGTCTTGTGTTATGTGTGAACGTAAGTAGTTTCAGGATCACTTATTAATCACTTCTAGCTTCACGGCCACTGTGTAGCTTCTCTTCTTACTCTTATTTGCGTATGTTAGCCACCTTTTTCTTAGCGCTTGTTGCAGCTCCACCTCACTACATTATCCTACGCATAAGCTTAAATAGTCTTGATCTTGCGGGTGTGAGATTGCTGAGTCCTTGTGACTCACGGATACTTCCAAACAGTTGCAGGTGCGATGATACCAGTGCAGGTGATGCAACCGAGCTCAAGTGGGAGCTCGATGAAGATCTTGGTCATTGTTATGTGTCTTTTCCGGTTGATCAGTAGTGGTGCCCAGTTGGGACGATCGGGGATCTAGCATTTGGGGTGGTCTTCTTTTATTTTGGTTCCGTAGTCAGACCTTGTTTGTATTCTGGATGATGTATGTTTAAACTTGTTATTTATGTGGAGTGGCGATTGTAAGCCAACTCTTTATCACTTTTGTTTTTAGTACATGGGATTGTGTGAAGATTACCCCTCTTGCATCAAAATCACCATGTGGTTATGCCTCTAAGTCGTGCCTCGACACGTGGGAGATAGAGCCGCATCGTGGGCGTTACAAGTTGGTAATCACAGCCATCCCCGACTTAGGAGCCCCCTGCTTGATCGAATCACTGACGTTGTTGAGTCTAGAACAAAATGTTTTGAGTCTTAGGATTATATATATCGGATAGTAGGATTCTTTTTACTCTTCAGTCCCTTCGTCGCTCTGGTGAGGCCTCCTGACACAGATGTTTTGACTTTCCTCTCCTCAATTTTCACTAATTTTTTTAGGATCACACGGGTATCTTGGAATCATTACGATATTCTTGTGACGAGTACATTGTTCTTGGTGCCTCTTGACATTTAGGGGTTGTGGCAGTGTCCAGGCAAGTTGAGTTGAACTCCAAGGTGTTGTCATCACAATTTTATCGTTGTAGTTCTGGAATACCTGAGTTCACCGACATCGAAAATCTCTTTTATGAAGTTGTTGGTGAGATAACCTCGATGCCACGCAGTACTGGAGCGGGAGTTCGGGAGTATTTCCATAGCTTGTATAACGGATGTTTTTTGAAGGTTGAGGTACACGATTTCCGGAGTTTTCTTGGTTATGTGTTGACGGATGGATACAGTTGGAACGTAGGGCTTGTTAGTTGTGTGATATATATTGTGCCTCCCTGTATCCCCAACACCAGATTTCTTAACCAGAAAGTTTTGGTAGTTTATAACTGAGAATTCAAGTAGTTCCTAGGAAATCTTTCTGACAAATAGATGATATGAGATTGGGGTTCAACGTCTAGTGGTCCGTCTATCCACGGTTGGTTTTACAATGGTCTTGTTGTGTCTTAAAGAGTCCTTGGCTATGCTGACTCGGGGACACTTCGTATGTCATGTGCACTACCTTGTACTTGATGGTGCTGTACGATCGAGCCCGTGTGGGCCCCACCACAAAAATTTCAGACGAAATCTCTATCATATGTTCGTTTCTGGCTTATTTTACAAGCCAATCCTTTGTTTTGTTTTCAGTTGTGGTATTCAAGTTGCTTCTATGTCAAGTGTTGATTCCATACCGTTCCAAAGCGGTGTTCTCATATTCCTATGTGAATACTAACCCTTCTTATTTATCGAGATTGTCATCTCAATTCTATTTCCAACCGGTGCGTTTCTCTTCGAGGTGATCCCATCATTTTTCCCATCCGCAAGATCAATTCTTAGTTTTCTCAATGGTATCCATTCCATCTACCCAAGTTGCCTTTGTTTTCCCACCCTCCCACCCTTTTTCTTCAAGGATTCAGATTTCTTAATCATGTATCCTTTTATTTGTGAGAAGTCTCTTCGGTCTTTTCTTTCAATGTTTTACCCGGTGATTCTTATGAAGATGCTAAGGGAGCTTCAAGTTCATCATTCTTGATTCTTTTTCTTCTCTGGTGGATTCAATTCAAGCTTTCAAGGTTGATCATACCATTTCCTGCGTTTCAAATGCTTTCTCATGCCGTTGCACCTCTTAATCATTCATTTCTCGCTATTTATTTGTTCTGGAGTGTTGAAGATATCTCGGAAGATTCATGTTTCCATGCTTAATCCATTCAAGTTATTTCGTGGTTTTTACCTCATTCAAGCCATTTAATTCAACCGGCGCAATCTCCTTTTCAATTAATCATTTCAATGGTGTTTCTTTTGAGTGGGCCCTAACCCACAAGTCTTTTCCCAGGATCTTACCTGACTCTTCAAATTTTTCCAGAGCTATTCCCGAATTCTTTTCAAAATTTGACGTAAGAATGAATTATCATCAGGCATATGTATTTCTCCATGATCTTTCAAATTCTTTTAATTGTTGGCTCAACCTCTTTGCTTTTGATTCTCGCGGGTGTCTAAACAATTCATGGTGGTGTTTGTTGTCGTCATTCTTGGATTTTGAAGACCAAAGAGGAGTTCCTATTAAATCCCTACCCGTTCTTCCAAAGATTCATGGTGCTAGCTTTATGCCATCATCTCATAATTGTTTTCGATTTTGAAAAATCTTTTCACCCATCCGGAAAAATTCAGGAATCTTTTCAGTTTGATTCTCCAGAGCCCATCATCTCAGAATTATTCATTCCAACTTTCAGCTTTCATTCTCCAAATCTTACTGGTGCATAATTCAAGTATTCTCTAATCAGCTCGTGATCTACTCGTTCTCATGTATCTAAATTCCCTCAAGTATCTTCATTCATTTTCCAATTCTTCCCGGTGAATTGTTCCTCTGCTACTTTCATTTTCAATTCTTATGGTGGTTTGTTCAAGATTTCTCTTCCTTCGTTATCATATCAATTCATTCGTTGTTTCCAAATCCCACCGGTGGTTCCATCAAGACCTTCTCAAGTTTATGCTATATATATCTTAATCCTTTCTACGAGAATAAGTAGTATGCCAAATCTGTTGTTTGTCATCAATTTAAATTGGTGAAGGATACGCATAACATAATTCTGATTATTGTTTCATCCAAGTGATCTAGTTTCTTCTTTCCAGAGTTGTTCATGATGTCACATTTCTTGGTTCGAGATGCTTCATATTTTTTTCAGAGTTCCAAGCTTCCCTCTTTATCTCATCGCAAAGCTCCATCTAAATCATCGCAAGGCTTCACCTTACGTTCTCAACTTCTCTTTCTCTTTATCATCCTTTTATTACCAGAGTTCTTCATGGAGGTTCTACTTGGTGGTTCATCAAGGATTCATTTTCATTATTCATTTGTTTTTCAAGACTTCTCTCATAGTTAAGATCTGCCTAGCTATAATCTAAAATAAACATGGTGCTCAACACATGCTTTGTTTTGAGGAGTTCAAGCCTTCTTCTTCTTGCATTCCAAAGTGCAGTTCTTCCTATCTTATCTTTTGAGGTGGTGTTATGTCATTCTTGATAATTTCCATTCGTGTTTCATGATTCACAAGTTTTCAAGAGTGACATATTTAAATCCATCATTTTCTCTTCGTTGAAGAGATCTTTCCAATCAATCAATCTCTTTGTTGGAGTTATCTTGGGTTATATTTCACCTAAAGCCTTCCCTAAGGAATGCTGCTATTGTGGTGCTTAACAATGATCCAAGTTTTCCTCCTATTCTCGCGGTGAAAGAAGTTTTTCCATCTCTTTGTTCCTCTCAGGTAATCAATCTTCTGTAGTGGTTGGTTGTCACCTCATAATTTTGAGATGTCTCCATAAGCCCACGAGGATCATATCCTTTCGTTCTGATCTTTCAACAACTCCGTCCAATCCTTCTTTTAAGTATGCTCTCTTAAATTCATTTCAGGTAGAACATGTTGTTTTCTCCTCCGTTCTTTTGATTCCATTCTTACATTTGTTCTGGAGGCATTGTGATGTTGCTCTCTTTGACCCATCATCTCATTTTGTAAATATCATGTTCTTTTCCATGCTTATTAGTTTAGCAGGAGTGTTGTGTCCTCTGTAGAAGTTCTTTTCATCTTATCAAGTCTTGTCTCTCTTTTCAATCGGAGTGCTGCCTGAATTCTTCCTTTCTCATCGCATTTAACCGGAGTGGTTTCAATTCCTTCTTGGTCATTGTGCTCGTCTCAAGGTTCACATGGTGTTCCTTGTTTCTCTTTTCTACTAGAGTGCTCTTAATTCCGTCCAACTCTATTGTGTTCTTCTTTCAAGTTTTCAACCTCTCAAGGTTCATTGGTTTCACTCCTTTGTCAAAGAAGCAACTTAGTTTTACCTCTTCCTTCTTCCATTTCTCCCCGGTGCCATCCTTAGATCTCGGGTCGAGATCTCTTGTAAGTGGAGGAGAGTTGTGATGCCCCAAGACCGGCATTCCAGATGCCTTCCATGGATTCCGGGTTTCGTCGTGTGATTTGTTTGGTTCGTTGCATTCATCATTGCATCATGTGCATTGCATCATGTCATCTTGCAACCCGTTTTAAATTGCATTCATCTTTCGATCTATCTAAATTGAGGGAATTCACATGGCGAAATTCTCTTCGAAACATACCCTCCCAATATTTTAGGGAGCTATAACAAAGTATTCCATTTATTTGGAATCAACCCTAAACAAACTTGCATTTTAAATCCCTTATGTTCCGAAATATTTAAATTCTTGATCCTCCTCCAAATATTTCAATTCCAGTTGTGGAGCCTTGTAATCTGTCAAGATACTCACATTCCCAAATTTCAGCTTAATCTGGATATTTTAACCCTCCAATTTAAGCTTTTGGCTTCTCTTTTCCTACCTCAGAAGAGGGAGATCTTTTTTCTCTTTGTTGAATCCAGCTGGCCCAGTCCCTAGGCCCAACTCCAAAGCTGGCCACCTCTCCTAGGCCTAGTCGTGCCCGACCTAAACCCTAGCTCGATCCAGCCCCGATCCCCATCTCCCTCCAGCACCGCCACTCCTCTTCTCGATCCCCACGCCCACACTCCTCCCTCCTCTCGCACGGGTGCTCGCCCGATCCATGGCCTCGCCCTTCCTCCCCGACAGCGCCGTCCTCCCAGCACCCCCTCTCTCTCTCCGCCAAGTGCTCGTCCATGCCGGAGTTCTTGCCTCCCCGACGCTCGGCCTCTTCCTTGGGCCCGCGCCTCTTCCTCCCTCTTCGGCCTCAAGCTCGTTGCCTCCCTGCCACGACATCTGTGCCGTATAGTCACCCCGGCGACCACGACTAGCGCCGCGCCAAGTTCCCTGCTCCACTGCCATCCTCCTCCTCGCTATTTCGCCAGCCATGGCCGCCTCGCTGCCAAGCCCCAGTAGCCGTCGCCGCCGGCCTGCAACCTCCTCGCCATCCCCGACCTCTTTTTCGACAGGATCCACCCCGACGTCGTGGTTCCGTGGCGCCCCGGACCTCCCCTGCTTCGCCAAGTTCGCCACTGCTGAGCCCGCTGCCTCGACCTCACGACCCCGTGCCTCCCTCCTGCAGCACCTGCAAGCCCCTAGGAGGTGTGCTCCCGTGCTGGGCAGGAGCTGCTCCAGTCTCGCCGGCTGCCTCCCCGCCACCATCGCGCCTCCCGACGTCGTCCAGACCTCGTTGACCCCTCAAGGTGTCCCTGTTGGCCTCAACTTCAAGACCATAACGATGTGGCTAGAACCTCACCAAGTTGTTACTTGGTGCACCTGCGATGTGTTGTCGTGGACACACCCAAAACGTGTTTCAAAACCAAGCGCAAGTGCCATCAACCCAAGGTTGTGAATCCCTGGACGCCAAGACCACCTAAAGTTCGACTATGGTTTGTTATCCCGACCGAAACCGCAAGTACCTGACGACCCCGGAGACCCTGGACATGCCAAGTTCGACTACCGCCGACATGCACAACTACTGTCGCTAAGATCACGAGTACTTCTACCCTCGCTATGGATCCGACAAGACCGTCGCGAGAACGACTACTTCCACTATGACCCGTGTACCTCTACTTCCACTACCGTCTCCACGTGAATGACTACTTCCGACGACGACCCGTGTACGACTACATGGATCCACCAAGCACCCCTCGGATAAGCCAAGTTCGACCACTTGGAGATGACAGGTTCTTCTCCGGACATGTACGACTACTGTCGCTGAGACCGCCAAGTACACGACAACCCCGAAGGGATTCAAATCTGTCAAGTTCCTCTTCGAAACGTGTACCACTACTTCCAGTATGACCGTCCTAAGAACGTCTACTTCCCCTACACCGCATTGAACCTGTCCGCCCCAAAACGCGCGCTTCGAAGGTATAACCGCCGAAACGACGCCCGTGGACTGTATGCATGTGATGTGTTGTATGAGATGCACCATATGTTTGCATCGTGTCTGAGTTGTCGCTTTCTCGGTCCTCCTCGTTTTTTGCTAACTCGTGGGAACCCAATTACCGGGATCACCCCACCATCTTGCATGACACGCTCACGCCACTTTTCCTTTTGCACTGGTATCCCCATGAGCTACCGGAACCGGTATGTTGCCGTGGCGTCATTCTCGGATTCATTGTCGTGCCCCTCTTTCTTTCTGCCATGGTGACAAAGTGCTTCATATCTCTTATGTCAACATTTTCATAAAACTTACATATGTCATCCACATCATCATAACAACAGTTAAAATGTTTAAATTGTTGTTTGCTAATTCTTTTTGCTAGATATGCACATGGGGCTTTTCTGGAGTGGTTGTTGTTATTTCTGGCCTCATTCAAACTTGCCTAAATGTGTAGTTTGCTTATGCTTCACCTCTTGCCATGTTAAGAACATTTAATATTGTTGGGTACATTAACGAGATAGAACTAAATAAATGCATGTGGTGTTTCGTCAATATGCAACTCGATGCATATTGAGCTCACTTAATTTGTAGTATTGTTTGTTGCACTTTTCCATGCCATGCCTCTTTAAAACGGAAATGCATCATGCTTGATTGTGCATTGATACGTCTCCAACGTATCTATAATTTTTGATTGCTCCATGCTATATTATCTACTGTTTTGGGCAATATTGGGCTTTATTATCCACTTTTATATTACTTTTGGGACTAACTTATTAACCGGAGGCCTAGCCCAGATTTGCTGTTTTATGCCTATTTCAGTGTTTCGAAGAAAAGGAATATCAAACGGAGTCGAAACAGAACGAAATCAACTGGAGAAGTTATTTTTGGAAGGAAACCTACCGGATAGACTTGGCCCCTATGTCAGAAGATGAAGGAGGAGCTCACGAGGGTAGGGGCGCGCCCACCCCCTAGGTGCGCCCCCTACCTCGTGGCCCCCCCTTTGGTCCACCGACGTACCTCCTGCACCCATATATACCTACGTAACCTAAAACTTCCAGAACAGAGATTAGATCAGGAGTTCCGCCGCCGCAAGCCTCTTTAGCCACCAAAAGTCAATCGGGACCCTGTTCCGGCACCCTGCCGGAGGGGGGATCCCTCACCGGTGGCCATCTTCATCATCCCGGCGCTCTCCATGACGAGGAGGGAGTAGTTCACCCTCGGGGCTGAGGGTATGTACCAGTAGCTATGTGTTTGATCTCTCTCTCTCTCGTGTTCTTGAGATGATACGATCTTGATGTATCGCGGGCTTTGCTATTATATTTGGATCCTATAATGTTTCTTCCCCCCTCTACTCTCTTGTAATGAATTGAGTTTCCCCTTTGAAGTTATCTTATCGGATTGAGTCTTTAATGATTTGAGAACACTTGATGTATGTCTTGTCGTGGATATCTGTGGTGACAATGGGATATCACGTGATTAACTTGATGTATGTTTTGGTGATCAACTTGCGGGTTCCGCCCATGAACCTATGCATAGGGGTTGGCACACGTTTTCATCGTGATTCTCCGGTAGAAACTTTGGGGCACTCTTTGAGGTTCTATGTGTTGGTTGAATAGATGAATCTGAGATTGTGTGATGCATATCATATAATCATACCCACGGATACTTGAGGTGACATTGGAGTATCTAGGTGAAATTAGGGTTTTGGTTGATTTGTGTCTTAAGGTGTTATTCTAGTACGAACTCTAGGGATGTTTGTGACACTTATAGGAATATTCCAACGGATTGATTGGAAAGAATAACTTTGAGGTGGTTTCGTACCCTACCATAATCTCTTCGTTCGTTCTCCGCTATTAGTGACTTTGGAGTGACTCTTTGTTGCAAGTTGAGGGATAGTTATGTTTTCCAATTATGTTAGTCTTGTTGAGAGGACTTGCACTAGTGAAAGTATGAACCCTAGGCCTTGTTTCCTATCATTGCAATACCATTTACGCTCACTTTTATCACTTGCTACCTTGCTATTTTTATTATTTCAGATTACAAATACCTTTATCTATTATCCATATACCACTTGTTTCACCATCTCCTCGCCGAACTAGTGCACCTATACAATTTACCATTGTATTGGGTGTGTTGGGGACACAAGAGACTCTTTGTTATTTGGTTGCAGGGCTTGAGAGAGACCATCTTCATCCTATGCCTCCTACAGATTGATAAACCTTAGGGCATCCACTTGAGGGAAATTTGCTACTGTCCTACAAACCTCTGCACTTGGAGGCCCAACACCGTCTACAAGAAGAAGGTTGTGTAGTAGACATCAAGCTCTTTTCTGGCGCCGTTGCCGGGGAGGTGAGTGCTTGAAGGTATATCTTTAGATCTTACAATCGAGTCTTTTAGTTTCTTGTTTTATCACTAGTTTAGTTTATAAAATAAAACTACAAAAAATGGAATTAAGGTTACCTCATATGCTTCATCTTTTTAACGTCTTTCGTGAGAATAAGGATCCCGATAATTGTGCTCAAGTGCTAGAAGAAGAATGCATTAGAATGTTTGGCACTAAATATTTGAATGATGAGCATGATTGCAATGTTTTTAGTATGAATTCCTTGAATATATATGATGCTAATGATATGCAAAGCCACAAGCTTGGGGGAGCTATGTTTGATGAAGATGATATTTTTTGTCCCCCAAGCTTTGATGTGCAAATTTATTATGATGAAAGCATGCCTCCTATCTATGATGATTATTGTGATGACACGTATGCTTTAAAGAATAATGATAACCATGAAACTTGTAATCTTGATCTTAATTTTCAATCACATGATAGTTATTTTGTTGAGTTTTCTCCCAATATTATTCATGAGAAGAAGTTTGCTTATGTGGAAAGTAGTAAATTTTCTATGCTTGTAGACCATGAAAAGAATATTATGAGGGAGGAATATATGCTACTGAAAATTATATTGTTGAATTCATTCATGATGCTACTGAAAATTATTCATGAGAAGAAGTTTGGTTATATTGTTGAATTCATTCATGATGCTACTGAAAATTATTATGAGGGAGGAATATATGCTTGTAGGAATTGCAATAATATCAAGTTTCCTCTCTATGTGCTTAAAGTTTTGAAGTTATGCTTGTTTTACCTTCCTACAGAAGATGATTCTTGTTCCCACAAGTTGTTTTCTCACAAAATCCCTATGCATAGGAAGTATGTTAGACTTAAATGTGCTAGTCATATTCTTCATGATGCTCTCTGTATGTTTCAATTCTTATGTTTTATGTGAGCATCATTGAAATCATCATGCCTAGCTAGGGGCGTTAAACGATAGCGCTTGTTGGGAGGCAAACCAATTTTATTTTAGTTCCTTGCTTTTTGCTCCTGTTTAGTAATAAATAATTCATCTAGCCTCTGCGTCGATGTGGTTTTATGTGTTTAATTAGTTTTTGTGCCAAGTAGAACCTTTGGGAAGACTTGGGGAAAGTCTTGTTGATCATGCTGTAAAAAATAGAAACTTTAGCGCTCACGAGAATTGCTGCCATTTTTATTTGGAGAGTGCTATTTAGTTAATTCTTTTTGCAGATGATTAATAGATAAATTCCTCAGGTCCAGCAATTTATTTGAGAATTTTATGAGTTCCACAAGTATACGTTTGATCCAGATTACTACATACTGTTCTGTTTTTGACAGATTCTACTTTTCGTGTGTTGTTTGCTTATTTTGATGAATATATGGTTAGTAAAATAGTTTATAAACCATAGAGAAGTTGGAATACAGTAGGTTTAACACCAATATAAATAAAGAATGAGTTCATTACAGTACCTTGAAGTAGTGTTTTGTTTTCTTTCGCTGACGGAGCTTACGAGTTTTCTGTTAAGTTTTGTGTTGTGAAGTTTTCAAGTTTTGGGTAAGGATTCGATGGACTATGGAATAAGGAGTGGCAAGAGCCTAATCTTGGGGATGCCCCGGAAGGCATCCCCTCTTTCGTCTTCGTTCACCGGTAACTTTACTTGGAGCTATATTTTTATTCACCACATGATATGTGTTTTGCTTGGAGCGTCAATTTATTTTGTTAGCATTTGAATGATGTTATTTAGAACAATATTTTGCATCTTTTATTTCAATAAAAGTGGCATTGATAGCCTTTACTATGCCTATGTTACAAGTATACATGTTGCTGTTTGAAACAGAAAGTTTACCGCTGTTGCAATAATTGCCTAGAAAAGTCAGAATGTGATAAAATGTTCAAACCTTTTGCATATTAAGCTCTGATAAATTTACTACAGTGGGAATTTTCTTTCATAATTTTTGGAGCTAGGGAAGTATGGATGTTGCAACATTCTTTACAGACTATCCTGTTTAGGCAGATTGCTGTTATGGTTGCATTGTTTGCATATGTTTGCTTCTTTAATGATTCTATTTGAGGATAGGACTATTAAATATGCAGAGGCATTTAGTATGCAATGTTGAATAATAATTTTAGTGATTTTCTACAGTAGAGTATGATAAGGTTTTTGCAATGGTTTATACTAACTTATCTCACGAGTACTTGTTGAGTTTTGTGTGGATGAAGCTTTTGAGATTTAGGGAGACCGTGATATGAGAGGAATTAAGGAGACACAAAAGCTCAAGCTTGGGGATTCCCAAGGCACCCCAAGATAATATTTCAAGAAGTCTCAAGCGTCTAAGCTTGGGGATGCCCCGATTGGCATCCCACCTTTCTTCTTCAACAACTATCGGTTAGTATCGGTTGATCCTAAGTTTTTACTTCTTCACATGATGTTTGCCATTCTTAGAATGTCATTTTATTTTGCTTTGCTTGCTGTTTGAATAGAATACCAAGATCTGAAATTATTAAATGTTAGAGAGTCTTCACATAGTTGCATAATTATTCGACTACTCATTGATCTTCACTTATATCTTTCGGAGTAGTTTGTCGTTTTCTCTAGTGCTTCACTTATATATTTTAGAGCATGGTGGTAGTTTCATTTTGAAGAAATAGATGAACTCTCATGCTTAACTTAGATTATTTTGAGAGTCTTAAATAGCATGGTAATTTGCTTAAAATCCTAATATGCTAGGTATTCAAGAATAATAAAATTCTCTTATGAGTGTGTTGAATACTATGAGATGTTTGATACTTGATAATTGTTTTGAGATATGAGGATGGTAATATTAGAGTCATGCTAGTTGAGTAGTTGTGAATTTGAGAAATACTTGTGTTGAAGTTTGTGATTCCCGTAGCATGCACATATGGTGAACCGTTATGTGATGAAGTCGGAGCATGATTTATTTATTGATTGTCTTCCTTATGAGTGGCGGTCGGGGACGAGCGATGGTCTTTTCCTACCAATCTATCCCCCTAGGAGCATGCGCGTAATACTTTGCTTTGATAACTTCTAGATTTTTGCAATAAGTATATGAGTTCTCTATGACTAATGTTGAGTCCATGGATTATACGCACTCTCACCCTTCCACCTTTGCTAGCCTCTCTAGTACCGCGCACCTTTCGCCGGTATCATACACCCACCATATACCTTCCTCAAAACAGCCACCATACTACCTATTATGGCATTTCCATAGCCATTACGAGATATATTGCCATGCAACTTTCCACCGTTCCGTTTGTTATGACATGCTTCATCATTGTCATATTGCTTGCATGATCATGTAGTTGACATCGTATTTGTGGCAAAGCCATCGTTCATAATTCTTTCATACATGTCACTCATGCATCATTGCATATCCCGGTACATCGCTGGAGGCATCCATATAGAGTCATATTCTGTTCTAAGTATCGAGTTGTAATTGTTGAGTTGTAAGAAAAATAAAAGTGTGATGATCATCATTATTAGAGCATTGTCCCAGTGAGGAAAGGATGATGGAGACTATGATTCCCCCACAAGTCGGGATGAGACTCCGGACGAAAAATAAAAAAAAAGAGAAAAAAAGAGGCCATAAAAAAGAGAGAGAAAAGGCCCAAACAAAAAAAAATAAAAAAATAAAAAAATGAGAGAAAAAGAGAGAAGGGACAATGCTACTATCCTTTTACCACACTTGTACTTCAAAGTAGCACCATGATCTTCATGACAGAGAGTCTCCTATGATATCACTTTCATATACTAGTGGAAATTTTTCATTATAGAACTTGGCTTGTATATTCCAATGATGGGCTTCCTCAAAATGCCCTAGGTCTTCGTGAGCAAGCGAGTTGGATGCACACCCACTTAGTTTCTTGTTGAGCTTTCATATACTTATAGCTCTAGTGCATCCGTTGCATGGCAATCCCTACCCACTCACATTGATATATATTGATGGGCATCTCCATAGCCCGTTGATATGCCTAGTTGATGTGAGACTATCTTCCCCTCTTTTTGTCTTCTCCACAACCACCATTCTATTCCACATATAGTGCTATATCCATGGCTCACGCTCATGTATTGCGTGGAGATTGAAAAAGTTTTGAGAATGTCAAAAGTATGAAACAATTGCTTGGCTTGTCATGAGGGTTGTGCATGTTTTAAATACTTTGTGTGGTGAAGATAGAGCATAGCCAGACTATATGATTTCATAGGGATAACTTTCTTTGGCCATGTTATTTTAAGAAGACATAATTGCTTTATTAGTATGCTTGAAGTATTATTATTTGTATGTCAATATGAACTTTTGTCTTGAATCTTTCGGATCTGAATATTCATATCACAATTAAGAAGAATTATATTTAAATTATGCCACCTAGCATTCCACATCAAAAATTATCTTTTTTATCATTTACCTACTCGAGGACGAGCATGAATTAAGCTTGGGGGTGCTTGATACGTCTCCAACGTATCTATAATTTTTGATTGCTCCATGCTATATTATCTACTGTTTTGGGCAATATTGGGCTTTATTATCCATTTTTATATTACTTTTGGGACTGACATATTAACCGGAGGCCCAGCCCAGATTTGCTGTTTTATGCCTATTTCAGTGTTTCGAAGAAAAGGAATATCAAACGGAGTCGAAACGGAACGAAATCAACTAGAGAAGTTATTTTTGGAAGGAAACCTACCGGATAGACTTGGCCCCTACGTCAGAAGATGAAGGAGGAGCTCACGAGGGTAGGGGACGCGCCCCCTGCCTCGTGGCCCCCCCTTCGGTCCACCGACGTACCTCCTACACCCATATATACCTACGTAACCTAAAACTTCCAGAACAGAGATTAGATCAGGAGTTCCGCCGCCGCAAGCCTCTGTAGCCACCAAAAGTCAATCGGGACCCTGTTCCGGCACCCTGCCGGAGGGGGCGTCCCTCACCGGTGGCCATCTTCATCATCCCGGCGCTCTCCATGACGAGGAGGGAGTAGTTCACCCTCGAGGCTGAGGGTATGTACCAGTAGCTATGTGTTTGATCTCTCTCTCTTGTGTTCTTGAGATGATACGATCTTGATGTATCGCGAGCTTTGCTATTATATTTGGATCCTATGATGTTTCTTCCCCACTCTACTCTCTTGTAATGAAATGAGTTTCCCCTTTGAAGTTATCTTATAGGATTGAGTCTTTAAAGATTTGAGAACACTTGATGTATGTCTTGCCGTGGATATCTGTGGTGACAATGGGATATCACGTGATTAACTTGATGTACGTTTTGGTGATCAACTTGCGGGTTCCGCCCATGAACCTATGCATAGGGGTTGGCACACGTTTTCGTCGTGATTCTCCGGTAGAAACTTTGGGGCACTCTTTGAGGTTCTATGTGTTGGTTGAATAGATGAATCTGAGATTGTGTGATGCATATCGTATAATCATACCCACGGATACTTGAGGTGACATTGGAGTATCTAGGTGACATTAGGGTTTTGGTTGACTTGTGTCTTAAGGTGTTATTCTAGTACGAACTCTAGGGCTGTTTGTGACACTTATAGGAATAGCCCAACGGATTGACTGGAAAGAATAACTTTGAGGTGGCTTCGTACCCTACCATAATCTCTTCGTTTGTTCTCTGCTATTAGTGACTTTGGAGTGACTCTTTGTTGCAAGTTGAGGGATAGTTATGTGATCCAATTATGTTAGTATTGTTGAGAGGACTTGCACTAGTGAAAGTATGAACCCTAGGCCTTGTTTCCTATCATTGCAATACCATTTACACTCACTTTTATCACTTGCTACCTTGCTGTTTTTATTATTTCAGATTACAAATACCTTTATCTATTATCCATATACCACTTGTTTCACCATCTCTTCGTCGAACTAGTGCACCTATACAATTTACCATTGTATTGGGTGTGTTGGGGACACAAGAGACTCTTTGTTATTTGGTTGTAGGGTTGCTTGAGAGAGACCATCTTCATCCTACGCCTCCTATGGATTCATAAACCTTAGTTCATCCACTTGAGGGAAATTTGCTACTGTCCTACAAACCTCTGCACTTGGAGGCCCAACAACGTCTACAAGAAGAATGTTGTGTAGTAGACACCATGCATCATGCAATGATTATGCTTGTTGGTTTACCATGTTGTTTGCTTGTTTCTGGTGTGCTTCTTCTTGATAGTTTCGGTTACGTTGCGTTTGTGAGGATCCTTTCAACTACGTCTGTTTGTCTTCTTCATGGACTCATTCTTCTTCCTTTCGGGATCTCAGGCAAGATGACCATACCCTCGATATCACTTCTATCTTTGCTTGCTATTTGCTCGCTCTATCGCTACGTCGTGCTACCTACCACTTGTTTATCATGCCTCCCATATTGCCATGTAAAGACGTTGTTTGGCTATGTTACCGCTTTTGCTCAGCCCGTCTTAAAGCGTTGCTAGTTGCAGGTGAAGTTGAAGATTGCTCCATGTTGGAACATGATTATGCTGGGATATCACAATATCTCTTATTTAATTAATGCATCTATATACTTGGTATAGGGTGGAAGGCTCGGCCTTATGCCTGGTGTTTTGTTCCACTCTTGCCGCCCTAGTTTCCGTCATACAGATGTTATGTTCCTTGATCTTGCGTTCCTTACGCGGTTGGGGTTATGGGACCCCCTTGACAGTTCACTTTGAATAAAACTCCTCCAGCAAGGCCCA
>NC_057806.1:154392889-154411471 GCF_018294505.1 Triticum aestivum
CCGGGCCAGTGCTCCTCTGAGTGTTGGTCCAAAACAGAGCCACTTGCGGTGCCGCCCCTAGGCAACTTGGGGTATCTTCGGTTGCCGTACGTAGTGTTCATCCGGTGTGCCTTGAGAACAAGATATGTGCAGCTCCTATCGGGATTTGTCAGCACATTCGGGCGGTCTTGCTGGTCTTGTTTTACCATTGTCGAAATGTCTTGTAACTGGGATTCCGAGACTGGTCGAGTCTTTTCGGGAGAAGGAATATCCTTCGTTGACCGTGAGAGCTTGTGATGGGCTAGGTTGGGACACCCCTACAGGGTTTAAACTTTCGAGAGCTGTGCCAGCGGTTATGTGGCAGATGGGAATTTGTTAATATCCGGTTGTAGAGAACTTGACACTTGACTTAATTAAAATGCATCAACCGTGTGTGTAGCCGTGATGGTCTCTTTTCGGCAGTGTCCGGGAAGTGAACACGGTCTTGTGTTATGTATGAACGTAAGTAGTTTCAGGATCACTTATTGATCACTTCTAGTTTCATGACCATTGCGTAGCTTCTCTTCTTACTCTTATTTGCGTATGTTAGCCACCGTTTGCTTAGAGCTTGCTGCAGCTCCACCTCACTACATTATCCTACCCATAAGCTTAAATAGTCTTGATCTCGTGGGTGTGAGATTGCTGAGTCCTCGTGACTCACCGATACTTTCAACAGTTGCAGGTGCCGATGATACCAGTGTAGGTGATGCAACCGAGCTAAAGTGGGAGCTCGATGAAGATCTTGGTCGTTGTTCAGTAGTGGTGCCCAGTTGGGACGATCGGGGATCTAGCATCTGGGGTTGTCTTCTTTTATTTTGGTTCCGTTGTCGGACCTTGTTTGTATTCTAGATGATGTATGTTTAAACTTGTTATTTGTGTGAAGTGGCGATTGTAAGCCAACTCTTTGTCCCTTTATTTTTCAATACATGGGATTGTCTGAAGATTACCCCTCTTGTGACAAAACCACCATGCGATTATGCCTCTAAGTCGTGCCTCGACACGTGGGAGATATAGCCGCAGCGTGGGTGTTACAAAACCCCAATGGATTCACATCCTCCTCGAGTAATTCCGAAGCCCCTTTAAATAATCATCTTGTTCAGTTAGACTAGCCTTCTTAATCCTAATTTTCCAAACCATAGCCCTCCGGTCCAGTGGTTCCAAATGGTGAAAGAGATCCCTATGCAAGTTTTTAGCGTAAAACATGTCCTCGTCGAAGGCTCGTTGAGCATAGTTGCCACCATCACCGACCACCCAAGGGTAGTTCAGGAGCGGATCAATAATGTATGCAACTCCTTCCAAAAGGTGGAGATGAAGGTCGTCGGTCTCGATGTAGAGTACACAGAGCGTGCCACTAGGAAGATCAAATGCACCACCGTCCTTCAGTTGTGCCTCAAAGATGAAGTTTTAGTGTATCACATCATACACGCAGCCTCCATACCAGGCGATATCCACGATTTCATATCTCGGGAGGACATATACTTCTGTGGGGCAGCCATCGAAGGGGGCAAAGAGAAGCTGGTTGCGTACAACCTTGGCTTGAAAAACATCGCTGACCTACAAACCAGAATTTCTGTAGACGATTGTGATAAAGAAACACCATCCCTATTTGACGTAGCAAATTCTATGCTCAGAACAAATCTTGATAAGGGTGATGAGACACTGGGATTAAGGTTGTCTGGATGTGAGAATTATCCCTTGTCCTACAAGAGGATAAAATATGCTACCCTCGATGCCCGTGTGAGTTTCGAGATAGCTGCAAGGTCGAAAGAGCTTGTTGCAAATCCGTCTTCCACAGAAAATGAGAAGAAGATGAAGAAGATGATGATGATGATGATGAAGAAAAAGAAGAAGAAGAACAAGAAGAAGAAGAAGAAGAAGAAGAAGAAGAAGAAGAAGAAGAAGAAAGAAGAAGAAGCTGCACCACCAGCAGGGCATTATAGATGGACGAAATATTTCCTCTCTTGTAAAAATTATATTTCCTCTTTGTGTACATTGATATAGATGAACTATTTCGCCGGTGTCACTACTGCAGGATACTTCTAACGCGACACTACGATCAGAGACCCTTTGCCGAAACTATGTGCGATGCAATAATCACAAACTGTGGTGTTAAAAACCATCAAAAAAGGTGCAAAACATTTGCGATGGAGGATGCATCAAACACGGTTCATAGTTTATTTGCGTGTGCGATGCAGGACACACGGTCAATCCATTCTAACTGTCTGCGATGAGGCAGAACAACAGAAATGGGCAGCCATAACAATGTGTGTGCGATGCAGGACACACGGTTAATCCGTTCGAACTGTTTGCGATGAGGTAGAACAACAAAAATGGGCAGCCATATCAATGTGTGTGCGATATATGGCATACGGTTAACTCGGACGGACTGTTTTCGATTAGGGAACACAATAGAAATGGTTCAACTTAACAAGATGTGTGTGATATGTGGCATACATTTCACATGGATGAACTTTTTGCGATGAGCCAAAAGAACACAAATGAGTCGTGTAAACAAGATGTGTGTGATACGTGGCAAACAGCCGACTCAGATGAACTGTTTGCGATGAGAAATTACAACACAGACGGTCAATGCAGTTACTTCGTGTGTGATTCTGTGTGTACAAAAAACTTTCAAAAATGCAAACTAGTTGCTTGAGGTGGCGGAGTATCGCACACTATACATCTGCGAGTACTCGTGTTCGATGATTAGTATGTTACGCATACGTTTCCTTATGTTAACATGTGTGTGAATTTGCAATATGGACAGTTAATCTGCAAATGCCTTTTGGTCACCGGGCACACGCTTAAACTCAATGAACTGTGTATGATACTAATACTTTCCATGAAAATTTATGAACTTGAGTAATAGCATTTGAGTAACATATATGTAGTGGTTACACTATTCGATAAAAGGAGGATCTTCGTAACACGGTTTTGACAACCATGTGGTCCATATCTACATACTTAACATAGTAACAACTATCACGTTTTAAGAGGCTAAGGGCCAACAACCATATGGTCCATTTCTACATACTTAACATATATAGTAAGAGCTAGCACATTTTAAGAGGCTAAGGTCCAACAACCACAACTATCCACTGGAAGCAGCTTGATCACGGTGACTCCGCATCTCGTCAATGAAAGGGAAGAGCCCTCCCGTGCCTTGGTAGATCATGAGTAGATTCCAATATGGATGCATTGCCACGAGAAGCGAGAACTTGTTAATTTGAAATGGTTCCATTTCTGCGAGAAATGCAGTACCTTGCAATCACTTTAGCGTTATTAGCAGGCAGAAGTGTAATTCGACCACGCCAGGAAATCGATCAAGGAACTACTACAGGGGCCATTTCTGTTGACATGTAGAATAAAAACAATTTTAACATATCGTTGAAGATATATATAGTTTATGAGCATCAACATTAAAGTAAGACTTTTCACAAATGTTTTGTGCACACAATTGGTCTTGTTCAGTGTGTGAACCATAGGTCTAGTTAATCCCATCCAAAATCCAGCATTCATATGCTGTGTTATCTCTGTCAGATTATCAACAAAGTTTATGACATGCTTCAAGTCCTTCCAGTGAAATTTGGTACGCTTAGTAATATACAGAACATTCACTATGCATCCAACATATCCTGCTTAAAAGGTGGAAAGGTATTATTTATTCAGAACATGGCAGAAGAATATATAGTGCGCATAAATTGATAAATAGAATTTGTTACTGCGTAGGAACAGAGTCAGAATATGATATCACAATTGGTTGCTATAGTGATCAATTGATCTTAAATAGTAATATGACAGCAAGGAGAAATTTGAAAGGACACTAACCTCGATCAGACTTTGATCGGCTGATGACGTTGGGGAAGTAAAGATCCATGTTAATTAGACTAGGTTGTGGTGCATGCACCAGAATTTTATTGCCAGCTTTCAGTTCATAACACTTAGACATTTTTCTCCAAAGGTCCGCATTTTAATAGGAGTGACCATCTTTACCAAGTTTTACGCTAACCGTCATTGTAAATCCATGTTGCGTTGTCAATATGACATCCTGGGAGTCATCAGTAAAGTAAAGCCCAAGATTTCCTTCTACTCTTGTTCTTGCAAAGCAAGGAATGTACTGCTTGAAATGAAAATTAAGATCGTAAATTAGATATATTGAAATAACAAAGCAAGATGCAAATATGGGAGTAAGTGATATATATAAATATATATATATATGTATATATATATGTATGTATATATATATAAGTAACACTATTCTAATCCTAGGATTAGAATAGTTATTCTGATCACAGTGGCCCTATATAGGCGCGAGCGAGATCCTCCTGAGAAACGAAAACCCACCCCGAACCGGACGACTCCACTACTCAAGCACCACCTTCCCCGTAGGCTTCCCCCGACCTTCCCACTCTTGCCTCATATTCTACCGCCGCGCCTCCCCAGCCCCTCGACGCGCCGCCGCCGCGGATCCCCACCGCCTGCACGCGTCGCCGCGGCAGATCCCCACAGCCTCCACCCACTGCCGCTGCAGATCCCCACAGCCTCCACCCACCAGCCCTACTCACCGACGCCGGCCTGCCCCCACACCCTAGCGAACTACACCCCTCTCCCGGATCTGCGAGTCCCGTTGACGTGCGCCACCGGCCACCACCAGGATCTCGCGCTACCACCCACCACCACCAGGATGCCCCCCCTCTACGCGTGGATCCAGTCTTGCCGAGGGTCCCCCAAGACGAAGGAACACAGGGCTGAGCTGTCGGCGCCTGGAGGAGAAAACCTGGGGCGGAGCTAGCCGACACCAGGACAAGCTCGTCGCACCTCACCCGACCAACTCCTCCCAGGCTCGCTGGCTATAGAGGAGGAGAGCTCCTGCTCCATTCAAGGTCTAGCGTGGGTCTCCGACGCCGCCCACCATCTCACCTTCCCAGGCCGACGCCATGGGCTCCGATGTGGACGACCCCCTGATGCCCCTGTCGTGCCACCCTCTACCTTTCCTGTTCCCCATGGCTGGCAAGCTTGCGATAGAAAACATGCAAACACTCGCCATTATTATCATCCGGTGATTTGTTCAGACTTGTTTCAGGAATTAAGTAGGCAAGATAACTTCAGGCAAAGTGCAGAGCAGCCGCAGCTGAAGACAGACTTAAAAGGGTTGCAAGGTGGTGGAGCGTCAGTTGTTATTACATTCTGTCCACCTTTTACATGTAATACTAATTTTCATATATAATGCAGTCTCTGAACACACAACCTGGGCCATTGCAATAATCCGAAGGCTTGTGGTAGAGCAGAGTAATCACTCTGTTATCTGAACTTCAGTTAACTATATCTTGTGCTCTGTATCTTTTGCAGAATATGTGATGAAATGTTGCTGGTCCCTGTGTATTTTTGCTTCCACACTTCTACACCTGTGAAATGCGCAAGCTCTAATGATTTACAACTTAAAAGTTCGGGAAAAAAACAACTGCGGAAGTTCAGATATGAAACTGTATGACGTTCAGATATAGAAAAAATGACCTTTTTCTTTGAAAACGTTACCTCACATGCTTTGGCAGATGACTCTGGTGTATTGTAGAAAACTTGGACAAAAAAGTAGTGAAATATGTTTGGAAACCGAGTGCTGTTTTGAAAAATGCATGCAAGATGTACAATAAAAAAGCAAACAGTAAGCTGAGTGATTTTTTGTCTTTAATTTTAGCAAAAATGGGAAAAAAAATCAATCACTCCCTTCGTAAAGTTCACATATGAATTCATGAGGGAAGTTCAAAAAAATGCATAAGTTCAGATACAGTAAAAAATGGTGCAATTAAAAAATTTCATAGTGAAGCATATATTATAAAATTCGAAGACCTCGTGAAAACAAAAAATCGGCACCAGAAAAACACCACCAACAAATCAAAAAAAGAAATCTCTTAAATGTCGTGAATTAGAAAAACTGTTCAACACGTAAAGTAGTATCATTTTGATGGCTTTCTAACGGTATATCTTTTACTCAATGTCAATGAGTGTTTTAGGAGTTATGGGTAAAAAGTAAAAAGTGATGTTCTTAGTGAAAACAACCATCGGTTCAGCTACTACACGGCGTGTGTTTCATATAGGAGAAAAGAATAAAAAAGGCAAAGAATAAAAAGAATAAAAAGACAAAGGCAAAGTTCACGTTTCATATAGGAGAAAAGAATAAAAAATACAAATTCTAAAAAGAATAAAAAGGCAAAGGAAAATTCATGTGGTCGGCACAGGAAGTTCAAAAATTCTTGTAAATGAGGTTCACCGTGTATGATTGTGCTCTTTCCGGTGTTTGCTCATATGACCAGTTTGAATGCACAAGCTTAGATATTTTTGGTAGAAATATATGAGCATAATATTTACAATGTTAAAAAAATAGTAATCCAATTTTCCTTTAGAAAATATAGACTAAAAAGTTCAAATTTCAATAACACATTAGTTCGATATCTATATAAAGAAATAGATTTTCCCTATTTCTAAAAAATAAAACCAAGAAGGTTAAATTAAAATAACAAAGCAGTTCGATGCTCATTCAAATTTTGGATTTTTCTCATTTATAAAAAATAGCCAAAATTAAAAAAATACATTTTCCTCGTTTCTAAAAATAAGAGAGAAGGCCAACTCAAAATAAGAGAGCAGTTCAAGAAAAGTTAATAAAAAATGGATTAAAAATAGAAAATCAAAAATACCGAGAAAAACAATAGAAGTTCAAATTTGAAAACACTAGAACTTCAATTTGAAATAACCGAGAAGTTAAAAAAACTAGTAGTTCAAATTTAAAAACCTAGAAAATTGTTTGCTTATTTAAAACCATATTTTTCTAAGAAGTTCAAAGTAAAAAAGAGAGAAGCTCGAAGGTTACAAAAACGTAGATGTTTTCTCGTTACTAAGTAATAAAATGAAGAAGTTCAAATTAAAAAAAGGAAAAACTAAAAAAATTAAATTTTTTTCTAATTTTTAAACCGAAACACAATGAAGTCCAAATTGATAACATTCAGGAAGTTCACGTATTGCATGGTGTGCATTTCGTATGAGAAAAAAACAATAAAAAGATAAAGTCTAAAAATTTGTTGCTAGAAATTCAAGTGCTCTGTCCAGGGAAGTTCAAAAATTCTTGAGAGAGAGTTTCACCGCGTATTCAATAACTTTCCAAACGGTATATCATATGCTCTATTCCAAAGGGTATCTCGCATGCTCTATTCCAAAAAAACGGTTAAAACAAATTGGTGTATCTGTCTGAGGAACCTCCAATTACATGTTTTAAAATGACAAAAAATGACGTCCAACCTTCAATTGCGTGTAATTCGACATATACACAAAAATGTGACAGAAGTTCTTAGTGAAAACAACTAGAAGTTCAAGTACTCTAAGGAATGCATTTCAGGTGAAAATAAAAGTATAGAAAAATAAAATCTTAAAAGTTTTGTTGAAAGAAGTTCAAGTGCTATGTTCGGGGAAGTTTAAAAATTCTTGCGAGAGAGGTTCACCTTGTATTTACATGTTCAATTTTTTCCGTATAAAAATCGAATACAATTCTTTACTCAAAATATAAAAACGTGAAGTTCAAATTGAAATAAGAGAGAAGTCCGGAGTTTATTAAAACCAAGGATTTACCTGTTCAAAAAATAAAAAACACAATGCCATTTTTTGCACTTTTAAAAACAACTCATAAACAAAAAAATGGTTGCTAGAAGTTCAAGTGCTTGGCGGGGAGAAGTTCAAAAAATTCTCGTGAGAGAGGTTCACCGTGTATTTTGATGTCCAAAAATACATAAAAAAATATGTTGTTTTTTGTGTTTTAAAATAATTCTCTCAAACCAGAGAGAAGTTCAAAGTGATAGCAACTGGAAGTTCACATACTACATGGTGTGTATTTCATATAAGAAACATACAAGAAAGTGAAACGGTGTGAAGTTCAAACAGACATGCCCCAGAAGTTCAGCTACTTCATGCAGTGCAAAAAACAACATGTCAAAAACAGAGTGCAGTTCAAACAGACATGCCCCGAAAGTTCAACTACTTCACGAAGTGCATTTCCATTCACGATGAACGCAGAAATCATGATCTCGCCATTTTCTAATTTACTTCAAAATGGCAAGAATATCATTTGTGTAAGTTCAAGTCCCTGGTCGGAGAAAGTTAAAAAATTTATTGTGAGAGAGGTTTGTACAAAAGAAATATCATTTGTGTAACACTGACGAATGGATGAGAAAATTACAAACAAAAATATGTCACAGAAGTTCAACGTGAAAACAGCAGGAAGATCAACTACTACGCTGAATGAATTTCAGATGAAAAACTTTTAAAATCGTCGTGAGTATGAAAAAATGATCAACACGGGAAAGTTGCGTGTTTACACCAGCTTTCCATCAGTATATCACTTGCTTAATTCCGGTGAATGGATGGATAGCTACAATCTGTGGATGGAGATCTATGAGCAAAAGAAGCACGTGAAAAATAGAGTGAAGTTCAAGTAGACATGCCGAGAAGTTCAAGTTATTCCCGTGGTAGATTTTTGAAGAATCTGTTTCAAAATAAAGGCAGAACGAATGATCTCACCATTTTTGAAATTACTTAAAAAGGACTAGGAATCAGAGAAAACCGTCAACATGAAAAAGTTTCGCATTTTACGTAGCTTTTCAACGGTATATTATTTGCCCCATTCCGGTAAAGTTTGTAGAAATTATGGAGAAAATATGTTTTCAGCCATTTTCAAAATTGACTTAAAACCGTAAGGAATTGGGAGAAACAATACATACAAAAAAGTTTCGCATTTACTCTAGCTTTCCAACACCGTATCATTTGCTGCATTTGGACTTACGGTTAAAAAATTAGCTATAAAATACAAACTCGGTGAAACTTATACACTTTTTATAAATTACTTTTAAACTGTTCAAAATTAGAAAAAACTTTCAACATGAAAAAGTGGCGCATTTTCATAAGCTTTCCAATGCCATATCATTTGCCTCAATTGTATTAGCCGTTTAGAAATGGCATCCAATACCAACTCGGCTGTTCGGTTTGTGAAATTTTACGATTTTCCAAATTACGCTTTAACCATAAGCAATTAGAGAAAACTTTCAACATGTGGAAGGAGCGATTTTGCAGCAGCTTTCCAATGCCATATTATTTTCCTCATTCCGATAAACGGTTTAGAAATGCGATTGAAATTACGATTCACGTTTTTTGTATGAAGAAAAAACAGTTTTTAAAACTGCTCTTAAACCGCTTACATTTTGTCAAAAATTTAACTTGGGTCATGATACTCTTGTCCATAGCTTTCCAACGGTATATAGGAAGCCCCTTTTGGGCAAAGTTGGCGGAAGTTCAACCTAGCACAGGGGGAAGTTCAGGTCGAACAACTCAGGCAATAAAATTGCAGAAAACGCGAGTTCATCACGACCCGAGTGCAAAATCCGCCTATGAGCGAGATTCCTATTTAAAACGGGTATTTAGTTGCTAAAAATCATTTGCAGATTACACTTACATCACATAGAACATGACTAACAAGAATAATTCATGGGGGAAGCCACGGTTGCGAAGATAGCCCGAAGGTTGGGTTCATACACAGGGAAGTTCAGGTGCGTTACTCAGGCAGTTCAGGTTGTGATCAGAATATTATTCTGATCCCGTGATCAAAATAGTGTTTATATATATGAAAGCAAAGTACAAAAATATAGAATTAAAAATAGATAATGTAACAAAGATTTGATGCAAATATATAGATAATGTAGCAACAGACAGTATATGTTCACAAATTTAGGCCATGCCGACCATGTTAGGTTGACATTGAACATACCGAGCGCTCCCTGAAGTCATCCGGAATGGTGAGATAGAACTTCGTTTCTGTCTGGCCACGACCACAGTTGCCCGATTTGTGCTCGCACTATGGACACATGAATGAACACCCACGAATCAGCTAGAACAAAAATGATTCCCGGTGATTTTTGTCAGTTGATTAACAGCGACGGACGGACTACGATAAGAGATGAGTGAATATTTTGCTAATTAAGTTGATTACCTTCTCCATGAGAAAAATTCCCGGCCCAATCCCACAAAAAACTCTAGTCGACCAGAGTCTAGAATGTCGATGCAGATAGGCGGCGGAAAGTGGTGGAGGTGAAATCCGGTGTCGTTTGGAGCGCGACCTACGCCCGCCGCCAACAGCCGTCGAGCTTAGGGTGCAGAGTTGCAGAGGATTCTACGACGAGTGAGTGGGGATGAAGTGGGCGAGGGTTTTCTTTTCCTTTTGCATGTGTGAGTGAACACACACGGTTCGCAGAGGCGACGGAGGTGAATTGTGTGCGATAGTAAATCACCGAGATTGAATGGGAATCCAAATTTCCTTTGTCCTTCATCCATGAGTTTTTTTCTACGATGAACATAAACCCTTCTAATCACCATGTTCAAATTTGACACTTTTATGGGTTCAATTACAATATTTAGGGGATCATGTGCATTTTGTAGGCATTAGTGCACGTAATTCAAATTCAAACAATCGGTGCATGAAAGGGTGCACAAGAATGGTCTGGAAAACCATGCTCGTGCTATTTAGTACATTGTCTTGCCTTTTACAAGGAATGGGCAGATATTTCAAGGAAATGTGTGGCAATAGTCAACCATACACGCGTCGTTTACTAGGTTAACAACTATACAAAAATGAAATACCTGCTTGGAAAACACATGACGCCTGGTGTGGTGCCATAGTATGACCTCACCGTTCCCTGGTAAAAATGTCGTCATGCACGTCTTTCATCACCGAGGAGGTTTCATGGTTTCGAGGGGGAAATCACCAAGATTGAAGGGGGATGCAACTTTCCTTTGTGCTTTGTGCACGAGTTTTTTCTATAACGAACATACAACCTGCAGATCACTGTGTTCAAGTTTGGCACTTTTCCAGGTTCATTTGCCATATTTAGGGGATTATGTGCATTAACTAGGCATTAATGCACATAATTCAAGTTCAAACAATCGGTGCATGAAAGGGTCCACAAGAACGGCCTGGAAAACCATGCTCATGCCATTTAGTAAATTCTCATGCCTTTTACAAGGAATAATGGATAGATATTTAGTTGAAATGTGTGGCAATAGTCAACCACAAATGTTTGTTTGTTGGGTTTTCAACTATAGAAAAAATGAAATAAATGCATAAGAAACATGACGCCTGGCATGGTGCCATGGTATGACCTCACCATGCCTTGGTAAAAATTTGAGAAGGTTTGGCTTATGTCGTCATGCACGTCCTTCATAAATCGAACCATCACCGAGGAAGTTCCATGCTTTTGAGAGGGAAAATCCCCAAGATTGAAGGGAAATCCAAATTTCCGTCCTAGTTTGTCATTCATTTTTTTCCAATGATCAACATACCACCTCAAATGCAACATGTTCAAATTCGATATTTTCTCGGGCTCATTTACCATATTTAGGGGATTATGTGCATTTTCTAGGCATTAATGGACATAATTCAAATTCGATCAATCGGTGCAAGAAAAGGTGCACAAGAACGGTCTGGAAAACCATGATCGTGTTATTTAGTACATTCTCATGCCTTTTACAAGGAATGGATAGATATTTCAAGGAAATGTGTAGCAATAGTCAACCATAAACGCGTTGTTTACTCAGTTAACAACTATACAAAAAATGGAACACATGGACGAAAAACATGACGCCTGGCGTGGTGCCATGTTAAGGCCTCACCATGCCTTAGGAAAAATTGGAGAATGTTTTCCTTATGTCGTGATGCGCGCCTTTCATAAATCGAACCATCACCGAGGAATTTTCATGGTTTCAAGGGGGAAATCACCAAGATTTAAGAGGGGTCCAAATTTCCTTTGTCCTTTGTCCATGAGTTTTTTTCTACGATGAACATACAACCTGCAAATCACCGTGTTTAGATTTGGCATTTTTCCGGGTTCATTTGCCATATTTAGGGGATTATGTGCATTTCCTAGGCATTAATGTGCATAATTCATGTTCAAACAATTGATGCATGAAAGGGTCCACAAGAATGGCCTAGAAAACCATGATCGTGTCATTTAGTAAATTCGCATGCCTTTTACAAGGAATGGACAGACTTTTCGATGAAATGTGTGGCAATAGACAACCACCAATGTTTGTTTGTTGGGTTTTCAACTATAGAAAAAATGAAATAAATACTTTAAAAAACATGACGCCTAGCATGGTTCCATGGTATGACCTCACCATGCCCTGTTAAAAATTTGAGAAGGTTTGGCTTATGTCATCATGCACGCCCTTCATAAATTGAACCATCACCGAGGAAATTCCATGCTTTTGAGAGGGAAATCCTAAAGATTGAAAGGGAATCCAGCTTTTTCATTCTTTGCCCTAGAGTTTCTTTCTACGACGAACATACATCCTACCAATCACCATGTTCAAATTTGGCATTTTTCTGGGCTCATTTACCATATTTATGGGATTATGTGCATATTCTAGGCATTTAGCGCATATAAATCCAAGCAAGCAACATGTGCACGGGTGTGATGTGAGGGACATGGATTGCCGTTTGATCACGGTGCATCCAATAGTGCACACGCACGATCCGCGTGGCTGGGGTTTCGGCCAATCATAATGCAACACACAGTAAGCTCAGCGCACACTGTTTCCGGAAGCGACGGAGATGAATGGTGTGCGATAATGAACGAGTATAATTGTAAGGGAAGCCAAATTTCTGTTGTCGTTGAGCTCTTGAATACCACCACACTATACGGCTGCGTGGCCCCTCCGTCCCAAAGCTCTCTCCAGGCGTCGTCAATGGAACCGCGACGCACAATAACTGGTAAGGAAGCGATGGCATCCCGCCGCGCCGCATTCCTCACCGCCCGCGACCGCAGACATGGTAAGGAAGCGATGACATCTCATTGCACCGAGTTCATCGCCGCCGCCGGTCAAATAGTTACATGGGCGGACTTTGAGGCTGCCATGGCCGAATGGGTGGTGGATCTAGAGGTGGCCAAAGCCGCACAGAAGGAGCGGAAAAGGCAGAAAGCAGTCAAGAAAAGAGAGTCCCGCCACCGCAAGAAAAAAGAGGCCGCACGCCGTGGTGAGGAGAGCTTGGCGGAGATCGAAGCACGGTGGGCTACCGCCTACAAGGCCGGGAAGGAGAACGCCGGCGTCTGGCCAGCATGCCCTAATGGCAACATGTGAGAAGTAGTTTAAGTTTGTAGTATTAGAGAAAATTACTAGTAGTACTTTAAGTTTGTAGTATTAACGTACAATGTCTCTAAGAACATCCTTTGAGGGCTTTGAGCATTGATTAGCATGTGTGCACGTGTGCTTTTTTGCGTTAATCATTAGAAGATCACAAAACACACGGTTTCTATGCCGTACCCATCTGCATTTTTTTGCATTAGTGACCCATAAGTCAGTTACATGTGCGATATTTCCTAATAAACCAGGCGTAGCATTGACCAAAAAAATCAAGTACGCGTGTACATTTTTTTGGAGATGGGATCTGCCAACTTTCTTTTTTCTCGCACACAAGTATTTTACGCGCTTTGTCTGCGTTGTGTGTTTCCCCCGCCCAAGTTTCAAGTTTCGCACCGAAATTTTCATTAGGCGCATGATTTCAGAATTTATTCCTCCAGCCACATCCCCTTCCCCTCAGTATCCCCCTCCCTCGCCCCTCCCCTACTGGCATCTCAAACCACCGCCGCCACAACAATAGCTTCAACCACATCTACGTTCTGCTCAGATCGAGTTAGGTAACCCACCGATCTCTATCACGTCCCCAGCCTAATTGCTTAAATCACTACTAGGAAAAGGGCTATAGATGAAATTGACATTAATGGCGCACCAGAGAAGTGGCACGCCACTACTATATACTAATGGCGCACCATGTGCCCATGCGCCATTAGTGTGGAAGACACTAATGGCGCACCAGACACAAGGTGCGCCACTAGTAACAATTTTTTTTCATTTTTCCAAACATACTAATGGCTCATCCGGGCAAAGTGCGCCATTACTAGTTCTAACTAGTAATGGCGCACCAGCCATAGAGTGCGCCACTAATGTATTTTTTTATTCTTTTTTTTGCAAAACTACTAATGGCGCACCGTGGCATAGTGCGCCATTACTAGTTTAAACTAGTAATGGCGCACTATGCCACGGTGCGCCATTAGTATATATATATATATATTTATTTTTTTGCAAAACTACTAATGGCACACGGCCAGCAGGTGCGCCATTAGTATGTTGGGTTACTAATGGCGCATGGCTGGGTGGTGCGCCATTAGTAACCCAGGACCAGGTAGATATTTTGGACAGCCACACCTACACACTCACTTTCCCCACTTCATTCCCTCCACCTCCTTCTCCAAGCTTGTCGGCTGCCTCCTCCTCCTCACCTCATTTGCACCATAGATTCATCGAAATTAAGTGGTGAAATTACCTTTTTTTGATAGGTAAGTAAGGGGAAAGCTATCTTCATGTTGTAGATCTACTTTTTTTTCTCCCTAGCTCGCTCCAACAACGTGCACATGCACTTTTTGTGGCCTAGCTAGATCTATGTATGTTTGTGGTGTTGCATATGTTTGTGGTGTTGCATATATGTTTGTGTTTGCAGGTACTGGTATTTGAAATGCGATAGTTGCCAATATTTTGCCGGAATGTTGATTCATTTCTGTTTCGGTGAGAATTTTGGCACTATGCATTCTTTTTGGTCCTATTTTTAGGGAAAGTCATGTCAAATTTTTTCTTGGTTCTAAAATATCGTTCTGCTCTACCCCGCAGGCGACCATGGTCCGCACGTTGACCGAAGGCATGTGAATAGGTTTTTGAGCTCTGCGAAGGACGAGATGCTTCAAAAGAACAAGACGGAGATAAGATGTCCGTGTCGAAGATGCAAGCTGAAGAGCCTTATTGCGGATCCAGATTCCGGGCAGGTGCAGGACCACCTGCTCTTGCATGGTTTCATGGATGGCTATCGGTGGCAAGGTGATCAAGAAGACTATGAAGTCGTCCATGGGGGCCGGGCAAGAAATGAGGAACGGCAGCAAGACAACCACCGCGGCTTGGGCAGGTGAGAAGATGAAGAATCTCCAGGACATGATCACGACGGTGATGCTGTACACAGTCATCATATAGAAGATGCTGGACATGATGATGAGGAAGATGCCGGAGCAGACGAAGGGCATGATCATGAAGATGAAGATGCCAGCGGAGCAGACGACGATGGACCATCGATGGGCTGGGTGCAGGACCCTCATATTCAAGAGCTGCTTCTCAAGCAGACGGATAACGCAAGAGCTGCCGCCCGAGAGAAAGCCAAGCTTGATCAACTCGAGATAGACGCGGTTACTCCATTTTATGAAGGATGCAGGCCCGAGGATACCCGCCTGAAAGTAACGCTCATGGCTCTGGAGATGAAGCTAAAACACAAAATGACCGACGCATGCTTCGACGAGAACATGTCATTCTGGCACGAACATCTTCCCAAGGGGAACTAGTGCCCTACCAGTTTCGAGGAGGCGAAAAAAATCGTGTGTCCTCTGGATTTACCGCACGTGAAATACCATGTGTGCATGAACAATTGCATCATTTATCGGGACTAGCACGCGGAGTCTACCATATGTCCGGTGGGCGGCGTCACTCGATACAAGAAGAGGAAGAAAGCTCCTCGAAAAGTGGTGTGGTACTTTCCAATCACTCCTCGTATGCAGCGGTATTTCACGGACCCTAAGGTAGCAAAGCTCCTGCGTTGGCACGCGGATAGGGAGGAGAAGAAGTGAGAAGATGACGCAAATGATCCGGAGATAAATAAAAAAGACAAGATGCTGAGTCACCCTAAGGATGGGAGCCAGTGGCAAGCGTTGAACTTCGAACACCCAGAATTTGGGAAGGATCCAAGGAACATCATGCTGGGCACGAGCACCAATGGACTCAATCCGTTTGGCAGCCAGAGAAGCACACATAGCACCTGGCCTGTGTTTGTGTGGACGTACAACCTTCCCCCTGGTTGTGCATGAAGAGGAAGTACATTCACATGAGTATGCTAATTGAAGGGCCGAAACAACCAGTGAACGACATCAATCTGTATCTAGGGCTGCTGAAAGAGGAGCTAGACACGCTGTGGAAAACGCCAACCAATACGTGGGACACCGTAGAGAAAGAATATTTCCCTATGAGAGCCGCACTGCTCATGACGGTGCACGACTATCTCGGTTACGGATATCACGCGGGGCAGGTGGTCCACGGATTTTTTGGATGCGTCGGGTGCATGGATGACACAACATATCGCCAGCTAGATAGAGATCCCGGGTCTTCGAAAACCATGTTCATGGGACATCGAAGGTGGCTTCGCGACGATGACCCGTGGAGGAAACGCAAGAATCTGTTCGATGGTGAAACCGAACCCCGAAGATGCCCGCGTACGAGGAGCGGCGAGGAAATAGACGAGCTGTTGAAAAATTGGAAAGATTGTCCACTGTCGGGAAAGAAGCAAAAGGCGCCAGAGCCGGGAAATAAGCAAAAGGCGCCAGAGCAGGGAAAGAAGCGAAAGGCGCCAGAGCCGCTGCTGAAGGTATGGAAAACGAGGTCAGTTTTTTGGGACTTGCTGTACTGGAAGATCCACCGTGTGCCTCACAGCCTTGATGCCATGCATATCACGAAGAACGTGTGCGAGAGTCTGCTTGGTACCCTTCTCAACATGCCAGAGAGGACCAAAGATGGGCCGAAAGCAAGGGCAGACTTGAAATCAATGGGCATCAGGCAGGAGCTTCACGCTAATGATGATGATGATGATGAGGCGAAGCAGGACACAGAAAGTCGTCGCAAAGGCAAAAAGGCCAACAAGACCGGAAATGACTACCCTCCCGCGTGCTTCACTCTAAGTCAGGAGGAGATCGAGCAGTTTTTCACCTGCCTCGTAGGAGTAAAACTTCCTTACGGTTACGCGGGGAAGATAAGCAGATACCTAGACCCAGCGAAGCAGAAGTTCAGCGGGATGATGTCTCACGACTGTCACGTGCTGATGACGCAGATACTTCTAGTTGCAATCCGTGGGATCATGGATGCGTACGTCCATGAAATGCTATTTGGCCTATGCAACTTTTTCGACGTCATCTCTCGGAAGTCGGTGGCGTGAGGCAACTCATAAGGCTACAGGAAGAGATCGTGGTGATACTATGCGAGCTTGAGATGTACTTTCCGCCCGCATTCTTCGATGTTATGGTGCATCTGCTGGTCCATATCGTGGAGGATATCATCCAACTCGGGCCGATGTTCCTGCACAGCATGATGCCGTTCGAAAGGATGAATGGTGTCATCAAAGGATACATTCGCAACATGTCACGTCCAGAGGGAAGCATAGCCAGGGGCTTTCTGACCGAAGAGTGCATCTCCTACTGCACGAATTATCTAGGCATCAAGAACCCCGTTGGTCTGCCCGTCAACAGGCACCTCAGCAGGCTCGCTGGATGGGGTCACCGTGAGGGTTGCCGCGAAATGCATGTCGACTTCAAGGGTCGACTCGCCGACTTTGAAAGAGCAAACCTAGTCGCGCTACAACACATAGACGTGGTCGATCCTTGGGTGGTAGAGCACAAAACCTTTATTGAGAAGACGTACAATGACCGAGGCCAACAGAGGATGGACGGAGATATAATCAAAGAGCACAACTCATGTTTCACGCGTTGGTTCAAGCAGAAGCTTCTGTCGTACCCTTTACATGAGGATTCTTCCGCGGAAGAACAACTCATATTCGCCTTGTCACAGGGTGCCGAGCACAACCTGATGACCTATGAGGCGTACGATATCAACGGCTACACATTCTACACCGAGGGAAAGGACATGAAGAGCGATGGTTATCAGAACTCCGGGGTAACGATGGAATCCTACACCGGTAACGACAAGGACAGATACTACGGAAGGATCGAGGAGATTTGGGAGCTGAGCTACGCTGGAGAGAAGGTCTCGATGTTTCGTGTCAGATGGGCCAAGATCATCCTAAAAGAAGACCGGTATTTCACCACCATGGTTATACCCGAAGCCAAATCCAAGACCGCGGGTGCAAACGTCACCGCGAAAAATGAGCCATGGGTACTGGCTTCCCAAATGGACCAATGCTTCTTCATTACCGACCCGTCAAAGGCCAGTCGTGTTGTCATGAGGAGAGGCAAAAGGAAGATCATCGGAATGGATGGAGTAACCAAAGAGCAAGACTTTGACAAGTATGGCGACCCAAAGATCGAACATGACGACGACGATGAAGTAGCAGCATACACCACAAGAAGAAGCAGGACCACCCTACCTAAAGGACGTCCGTTCCTTTGAAGAACTCCATTTGCGAAAAAGAAGGGCAAGAAGATTGTGAACAGATAGCTAGCTAAGATCGATTGTATTTAAATCGTAGTCTTCATTTCTCGATTGTATTTCATGGGCACTTTTTGATATCATGAATATTTTAAATTTCATGGGCACTTTTTGAGTTCATGAGGACACTCGATCTCGATCCCCCTCCATCTCGATCTCGATTCCCCCTCCATCACGATCTCGATCCCCCTCCATCTCGATCGCTATCCCCCTCCATCTCGATCTCGATGCCAC
>NC_057806.1:154411841-154412497 GCF_018294505.1 Triticum aestivum
CCGCCGCCGCCGATGATATTTTCAAATAACAAATTTGATGATATTTTTAAAAAATTATTACTGTTTTTATAAAAAAATATTACTGTTTCGTATTCATATTCATTTTTGTAAAATAATAATAAAAAAGTGTAGACTACAATTGTTGTTAAACAACAATTATTACTGTTTTTATAAAAAATATTACTCTTTCATATTCATATTCATTTTTTAAATAATAATAAAAAAGTGTAGACTACAATTGTTGTTAAACAACAATTATTACTGTTTTTATAAAAAATATTACTATTTCATATTCATATTCACATTCATTTTTTTAAAAATAATAATAATAATTCTTACTTATGGCGCACGGGTGGCTGGTGCGCCATTGCTATCTAAAAAAGTATACCCATGGCGCACTGACCCGCTGGTGCGCCATTGCTATGAAAAAAACATTCTAATGGCGCACCGCCTGGGTGTGCGCCATTAGTAATCTTCCCCATCCATACACTTCGTCCCTCCCTCGTCCATCCCTCTCGCTAGACACTTCGTCCCTCTCCCTCCACCGCGCCGCTCCCTCCCTCGTCCCTCCCTCCACCGCGCCGCCGCTGCCGCTGCACCGACCCACTGCACCGCAGCCGCCCACACGCCCCCGCCGCCTCCCTCTCCCCTTCCTC